>NC_034013.1:1926799-2048022 GCF_000346465.2 Prunus persica | reverse complement strand
ACCATTGTTCAGAGAAATCAAACCTGCAATTAAACAAGCATATAAAAAAAGACTATTATATTAAAAACAACTTTGTCAATTTTCAGACGACGCTAGAACAACTGACGAACCGTCGTGGTCTACCGTCGTCTTATTTAGTTGAGGTAGTTGTCTTCAAAGTTGGAAACTTTCCCTCTTTGTCTGTATATTTTATCAAACTTGGAAAGAAGTAAAATGATTTTGGTCAGAAAAAAGGTAAAAAGATTTTTCAAACAAAAAACGTATGAGCATGCAAAACAGTAACCAAAATAGTGAAAATGAAAGCTTACCTTTTGCGTGCAATGAAAGCAAGAGGAAGATGATCGATGTTTAAATTCAGAGACGACGAAGAAGACGAGAGGAAGACGATGAGAAACTCTGACAATGCTCTGACAAGGAAAAAAGACGAAAAGGTTTCTCTGGGAGATTGAGATTTTTAATCGGGTTTGGAAACAGTGCATGTGTAAGTCGAAAAGTTGCTTACATATAAAACCATTTCAAAAAAAAAATACGGCGGTGACATTTAACTACGTCGTTTTTAACTAACACGACGCAATATTTTTAGTTCGACGTGGACTCATTTCATTTAACGTCGTTATATTTAATATAACCGACGTGGATTTTAATTTTTAAATTATGAATAGAATTTTTTTTCCCTTGAACTTTCAGTTTATTTTTCAATTACAGTGCGTTATAAATAGAGTTTTTTTTCCGGAGGAAATTTAAAATGAAGGAAATTAATGTTCTGGAATTTAAATAAAATAAGAATATAAAAACAACGACTGTTTTTGTATTACTGTCGTCGTTTTTCGTCGTCTTAAGTAAGACTAAGACGACGTAATATATTTGTTTAGGGACGTTGATTTTTGTTTTAAACGTCGTTAGGTATAATATAACCGTCGTTGGAAATTGTTTCTCTGATTGCAAATTTGCAACGACGTTAGGTATAATATTTGTAGATAAACAAACGCACACACATCATCAACTTCCAAAAAATTGTCTCTCTGATTTCAAATCTGTGTCATCTGTTAAGATTATGATGTGGAACAGAGTTCCATCTGGTAAGATTTCGTAACCCTTGGGATCTCAGAAAAATCTGATTATGTCGGCGGTTTTTTATATAAACCGTCGTGGTTATTTCAATTCTTGTCATTAAGTATATCTACCGACGTAGGATAAGAAAATCAAAGAAAAAAATTGTTAACAAAAATTCTTATTAAGACGACGGTTTAAATTAAAGGTACGACGTATAAAATGCATAAATACGACGTTAGATTTTATAGTACGATTTAAAGAGAACGTCGTAGAACTATACAATAATGACGTCGATATATTTATATTTGTCGTCGTTGTAAATTAATTTAATACGGCGATATTTTGTATTTTACAGCCGTGGATTTGTTTGTAATTAGACAGCGTCTTATACGAAAACCTCGTCGTGTTATTTTATAAGTAAAAACGGCGGCTTTTATTGAAATCGTCGTCTTTACTTTCTACGTCGGTCGATTCATAACTTCTGCCGTTCTTTGTTCGCTTTGATTTTACACTGCGGAAATCTGTTTCAAATAGACGTCGGTTGTTTAATTAAGTACGTCGTTGTTTTTGAACAGCCATTTGAATCTCCCTTGTTAGTTGTCTAAGGTGGTATTAAACGACGGTGTTTTTAGAACCGTCGTCGTTTTAAAAACCACGACGGTTTTCACTGAGACCGTCGTTGTTTTCTGGTCGTCTTTTTCACTTTTTGTAGTAGTGCATGAGTAAAATTTAAAACATTCTAGTTTCATTTTATGTTACTCAACCTGATGCAATATTATTTTGGGATTTTATTTTGAAGCACTAACATGACTGAATCCTTGCAGAAATGTATAAATATATCTAACTAATGTCTCCATATTGTGCCTCTTTTTTTAATTTTTTATAAACATATTTTGCACAAGATACACCAATGAGGAGGCATACACATTTGATTTTCTTCTTTGTACCAAATCTCAAAATTTTTTCTTTGGAGGAATAGTACCCAAAAATTAAAAAAATTTCTAAAGGAAAGGGGGAAGAATTGAAAATAGTCGTCATAATTGAAAATACTTCTCTGGTAGAGTCTCTTTCATGACCACAGCCTTCACTCGAGTGGCTCTATGGTACTCGTTGAGAAGACGCTTCTATGGTACCCATAGAAAAGACAAATCTTTGTTGAGGAGACAAAAGCTTTCTCATTTATTGTACTTTTCAGATTTCAAAATTTATCTGGGCACGTGGTGCCGCTGATAAATTGCCTCAGTGTGGCTGTACCGTGAGTAAAATTTAAAACATTCTAGTTTCATTTTATGTTGCTCAACCTAATACAATATTGTTTGGGATTTTATTTTGAAGCACTAATATGGTTGAATCTTTGTAGAAATGTATAAATATATCTAACTAATGTTTCCATATTGTGCCTCTTTTTTTAATTTTTTATAAACATATTTTGCACAAGATACACCAATGAGGAGGCAGACAGATTTGATTTTCTTTTTTTAAACAAATGGCAAATTTTTTCTTAGGAGGAATAGTAGACTTCCAAATCATTTTAGCAGGCTGGAACACTGAAAGGGATTAATTATCACATAGAAAAATTTAAAAAAATATTAAAAAGAGAAAACCGCTGATGAATCCAGTTTCCATTTCCTCCTGTCGACTATGTTCTGAAACCCGAATATTCTCCAAAACTACCATAAGTGCAGCAAACTCCTCAATCTCTTGTTCATGTAAATTCTTCGAAAGAACATTCCAATTTACTTAACCTGCATGAACCTCTGCCAATTAGCCAACCTACAATTTTGACCCTCAGTCAGCCCGAAAAGACGAGGAAATTTTAAGCACAAAGGATAGACATGGTGGTGGATAAAGTTCAGTTGAAGGAAGTGATGACTAGAGCTCCCGTGCTTGCTCTGCTAGATTTCTCAAAGAACTTTATTATTGAATGTGATGCCAGTGGATCCGGAGTATTTTTAATGGTATTTCTTGTACCTTCCATTTATTCTCTGAAATGTCCGTGCAGAAGGAATCTTGAGCATGCTGGCTAGGAGAAGTCTCTTATTAGAAGGTGATATTGGGGGTGGTTTGGTTCTTCAACGACAGATATATATATATATATATATATATATTCCAAAGAATGATCCCAAGGTTTTCCGAATTGACTCTAGCATTATAACGTGCAAAGTTGGTGCTGGTTCTTGTGGATTTTCAAGGTTTGCTCCAATACCCCCCTCCTAATTTTTTTCTATACGCGCTTGCGCAGACACTCATATATATATATATATATATAAATGTCTGCACGGGAAAATATTTCAAATGTTTGCATAAAATGTCATCTCTCGCCATATGTTATGAACCATCTGCCCTATGTTTCCATTTCCGGATGGTTTGAAATGGTAGACTGAACCAATATTTTGTATCTTGGTCAAGTATGCATGCAATTGCATGTTATATTGTGTGGTTAGTAGGCATGTGTTGTTGAACTCTCATCTATGACCCAGAATATTTTTTATTTTGGTAAATAATGAAGGTAAGTAATAATACAAGCCGTTGTATACATATATTCATACATATATATTACCTACTAACCACAGACAGAGCCTCTATGGTGCCTGTTGAGGAGACAGAACCTCTGTAGGGTCCTCAGATTTAACTCAACCGTGAGTGGCTTTCTAGGGCTCTGGTGGACTCTCTTTCATGACCACAGCCTTCACGTGAGTGGCTTTCTAGGTTTCTTTATCATGTATGCATAATAGAAGTCGATGAGAAGACAGGGCCTTATAGTACCTGTTGAGGCCGTTGATAAGACAAAGCCTTCTAGTTCTCATTGAGAAGACACAGCCTTTTAGTACCCTATATAAACTCCCCAACCTACCGGCTTCACTCACACCCCTCACCTCGACTTCCCCCACCGCTTCCAGATCAAAACTCACTCTCTCTCTCTCTCTCTCTCTCTCTCTCTCTCTCTCTTCAGTAGGCACGAAACTGAAACCAAGTCTCCTCCTCCCTACCCCTTAGTTAGCAAATTCCACACAACACCTCAAAACTCTCAACCATCATGCCTAACGATCAACTTGAGGTACATAATTTATACGTTTCAATACATGAATTTTTTTTCTTTCATTTTTGACATTTCTTGCTACTAAAAGGAATATTGATGTCGTATTTTGCAGATGAAGGCCATGAAAAAGAAAAAGAAAAAAAAGGGCATGGTATTGTGGGTTAGCAGAAAGTTGGAATGGGTGGAATTGGTAAGAAGAGGTATAAATTTCTTACATCTCTCGTTTGTTGCATTGTGACATTTGTTAAAAGTTTTTTAGTTAAGTTTAATTAGTTTTTAATTAAATAATGCTGACATGGCCATGTAGAGACCAAGTCAAGCTGGAGTCCTAAAATGTAGAAGTTGTGGTTTAATCTGTTCACCACGTTCAAATTTGCTTCCGTTGCTTAAGGTAGTTGAACTCCTCAAAATCTGCACTTGTTGTGTTAGTGGTTATTGTGGAGATTTTTAATTTGTAAGCTTTGTTTTTCAGATATATATAAGAGAGGAAAACTGCAGTATCCTTGTACTGTGAAATACGTTTGTTCAAAGAAGTTGAATCTATATTTGCCTGAGATAGATAGAAAGCACGCTGGACAACCTCTAATGCTTACATTGTTGTAAATATTCAATTGGTCCATTTGAAGTTGTATTTATATAGAGCACTGTACTCACCAACAATAATGTCAAGAAACAGAGCATTATTCTCTGCATTTCAAACTGTTATAAAAATTATAGTTTTTCAAAGGTAAAATAAATTAAAATTATGAAAACAAGCATGGTGTGGTGAAGCACGTCAAAGACGCTGTCTTAAAGTCTTTGTAGTCTTCCTACGTGCAGGTATTGATGGTCTACAAAACTTTAAGATATGACCCCAATACAAAATTTTGTCAAGTAAATAAAAACCTCCTTTCTCTTGTGCCATGCTTGTCCAAGGCTCAAAGCAATTGGATTTGGCTGTCACCATCTATATATAGCGAACCCAAATCAAACCCTGGTAGATTAGAAGTGGAAACTTTTTGTAAAAACTGTACTTTTTAGAAGAAAAAAAAAAGTAACAAAACCAAGAAATCGATTTCCATAGTGTGTACAATGAAGTTGATAGTAGACAAAGCGCAGGTTTATTTAGCACCTGCAGTAGTATTACCCATCTGATCTCTAATAGTATCACTTGACCCAAAAATTTAAAAAGAAGGTATCATGATCACTTGTTGTCAGGCGGTTTCTGGCAATCGGTGCGGGTTGGGTCGGTTGTCCAGCCCTAGTGGTAACCAATTGGAGCCGGAGATTCTTTCAGTTGGCGGCCATGATAGTGTATGTCCTGCAAAATTGAAATTAACTAATTAATTAATAACATATAGGGCCTAATTGAGTTTTAATAAGCAGTAAATTAATTGATAGTAGCTTGCTACCGATGCAAAGTGATTGACATCTCGATGATGTGCCTCATCTGCCCTAACAACCGTGACAACATCTCTCAACGTAGAGTTAGGTGGGAGCTGCCAATAATCAATAGCAATGGCTGGAGCTGGCACATTCTCTATGTTCCCTTTATCTAACTCCTTGAGGAACTCAGTGTAGGAGTGGATTGCTTCCTCCTCAAGGTACCCGACCATTCGATGAGCGAATTTAGGGGAGAGCAGATACCCCAACAAGTAAGCATTGAAGAAGACACCTTGAACTGTGACAACTAAGGCACGCTCGTACCACTTGGGCTTAGCTACTTCCATGAAGGTCATGAGGTGCATTCGCTCGTTCTCTGCTTCTTCCAGCAGGGCTTTGATCCACCCTCCGCTGTGCTCGAACCGCCTCAAGGACTTGCAGTGCAGCAGCATCCCTCCTACCATCCCAGGCACTGCTGCCACAGTTTCTAGCATCATTGCTCGGCACCCATACCGTCTCTGATCACCACCAACTTTCATGTTACAACAATTTCTTTTTTTCAAGAAATTACATTAACTATTATTATTATTATCATTTATTAATTTCAAAAAAAAAAAAAAAAAAGTAAAAATGATAGGATTTTTCCAAAGTGAAAAGAGTGTTTTAGTAAATATGTTTGATTATTGATTCAAATATGAGCGCATTGTGAGGCTTATCATATATAAATATAGTGATTCTCAACAATGAAAATTTTAGTAAAATATATTAATATAGTCGAATAAATAAAATTTAATTAATTACGTGATATATATACCTGGAAGAAAAGGTCAGTAGGCCATCGGAGAGACTTGACGGTCCAGTAAGCCATTTTGTCCAAGAAAGTCGTTGGCACGTGATGCTTATTCAGATCTATCGAGACGTCGGCTTTGTACGTCTCCCATGGCTTCAAATTCATATTTCACAAAACCAAATTTCAGCAAAATTCACATAAAAAATAATTTTAAAAAAGGGGGAAAAACTTTTTTGGTCATTGAATTTTATACGAAAAATTCAATTTGATCCCTGCAAATTTTAAACTTTATCGGCCAAATTTTATTTATTGAAAAAAGACAAAAACACGGTTTCAGTTTGGGAGAAAAATAAAGAAAAAGGTACATACTCTAAAGCAAGTCCATTTCCATTGGGTGCCATCTTCCTTGGTAAGCTTGGTGGGCCCCACGCCCCAATAACTGGCGATCCCTTTCTCATCCTTATTGCCAGAACCGTTATCAACGGAAGGCTTGGAGCCATGATCTGCTGCATGCTGTTTCTTCTCTTCCTCGTAGTCGTCCTTGCCACCCAGCGCCACGGTGCCGGCACTCCGGGCCCCACAATCCATCTGAACCCAGTAAACGGCGCCGCTCTTCGTCCACGTAGGAACACCCATCCTCGTAGACTGTTTGGCGGCGGCTGCTGCTGCTGCTGCTGCTCCGGTGCCACTACAAGCAGTAGTTGTTGCGCTGGAGAAGAGGCGTATTGTGCCACCTGCGACGCCCACCATGGATTTCGCCAGGTGTCTTCGACTCACCAGCATCATGCTCATGATCTGTATAGGGAGAGAGAGAGAGAGAGAGAGAGAGAGAGAGAGAGAGGGTTGGTTTGTTTGATTGTTTTCTGTTGTGTCTGGACTTTTTTAGGGTTTAGGGTTTTTCAGGACGAGGTGAAGTCGGTGTATGAGGAGGGGTTTAAAGAGTCGGCGTGGGCTTTTAAATACCAACTTATTTATTTAATGAAGGTTTGGGAAAGACAGATTGCAATTCGCCTACTCAAACTCAAATCATGTGAGTTTGGTGACACTGAACGTATGGCTCTGATTTTGACACGTTCCATCTCAGAAACAGAAAAACATCCTTCCACTTTTACCCTTCTTTTTTTCTATATACAATTACAATGTGTGACAGTTGACATGATGAGTCTTTTTGTAATTAAGCTCTCCAAGTGGATTACAATATACGTTACGGCCTTTTTGGTATTCTAGAATTTTCTTGGGCAGCAAGTACGGTGAGGTTGCGTGGGATTCAAGGTAACGGCGATGATCCACATAAAAATGAGGACACGTGAGTTTGGTATCAATTATATATAGTTGCCAAATTGGCTTTTTATACTGTCCATATATTCGCTTCATCGCATTCACAGATGAATGGCATTGGCTAGTAGGATGTCGTGGAGACAAAGCAAGCAACCAAATCCTTCTTTTTATTTAGCGGCAACTTCTTATTGCTCACGAAAAATACATCATCACATCCGGTGTCGTTTATGATGGAGAGGTCTCACCAGTAATGTTAGGGAGTATCTATATGCACATTTATATGAATATACTGTAAGAACACTCCCGCTCACTTAAGGACATAAAAATGAGAATATATGAGCATTTTAAATTTTTAATAAAGGTTATTGGATTAATCCAATGATAAATGGTAATTGATACTTTAAACCCTCACTCATGATCTATATGTTAGTAAAATAAACTTTAATTATTTTGACCGACAAAAATAAAACTGAGCTTTTTGTCTGTTTGGCAAAAATGTATCCATGTATATATATTTTTTGATTTACTACCATATGCGGTGTGGCAGCTCTTTTCACCGTTGAATTGTATTATAATTGATGTGGCAGTTTTATATTAGTCAAGTAGATGCTCGCAGATAAAATCTAAACAGAGAATCCGAATCCTAATTTCATAAGCATAATGGAAGAGGAAGATCTTATATTAATTATCTCTAAATTTCGGGTTTTAATGCAATTGTGTTAGAAGCTTTTAAATGTATATATTGGTAATATTAAAGTGATCAACACTGTTGTAACACCCCGACCCCGAATTTTTCCAAATTTTACCCTTATTTAATTATTTAATTATTTAAGGGTATTTTAATCATATTTTTAACTGGAGAGAGTTTGGGACCGCGACTTATATTTTTGGATAGGTCGTACTGAGACGAGTTCATAGACACGTAGTGGGCTCGAATTGGAGTTGTAACGAGAGAGATATAGTCAAAAGAAACCCAGTGGCACAACCGTAAATATTTCGAAATGGGATTTTTTATAAAATCAGATTTCTCTCTCTCTCTCTCTCTCTCTCTCTCTCTCTCTCTCTCTCTCTCCCCCGCGACCTCTCCCTCTCTCCCGTCAGCTCTCCCTCTCTCTCTCCTCGCAACTCCGGCCACCGGCCACGGCTGTGGACGGGGCCGGTACCAAAATGACCGGGGCGTCGTCCTCTTCCAGCCCCAGCCGTCTCCCGCCTCCAGCCGCCGTGGTTTCGCCGGAAAATGGAGGAGAAGCGGCCGGCGTCGTCCGATCTTCGCCGCCGTCGATCTCCCTCCTCCGGCCACCAAATCCGACCAACAAGGTATGGTTTCTCACCTATTTTTCATGCTCTAGCTGCCTGTTGGGTAGGATTAGATCGATTTGTAGCGTAGGCAATTCGATTTTCAAATTGAAAATCGGCCGAACTTCGGCCGCCGTGATCGGGCATTTCCGGCCACTTTTTGGGGTAGGTCCAAGAACAAAAGTGACTCCAAATGAGGTGTTTTACCTAGGATAGGAGTTTGGAGTCTTGGTTCCGAGATTTTTTGACGAACCATAATCGCTTTGGACACCCGATCTGCCCGCGCGTGTGGCAGCGCGTGGGCGAGGGTGGTGGAGTGACTCTGGGCAGTTTTGAGATCCTCGTGCTGTCACGAGTGCGTAGGATTTCGCGGATCTCAATTCGGACGTCGTTTGACTATCGAACGGATAATCGCATATTATGCATTATCCGGGTTCGATAGGTTGGGACCGTCGGATGGTCCCAAATTTAATATATGTTAATCTAGGTATTTCTAGGATCGTGTAGGAATTCACGGATCGTGAATCGGAGCCCTGGATGTTTCGAATAATAATTTTAAATTGATATTTTATATTAACCGTCAGATCGTGCGATCGTGAGCAATCCGACCGTCCGATCTGAACCAAACTTGCAGGACAAATGTCCTATACCTGGTAGAACCCATAGGGACTTCCGGATCAGAAATTGGAGGTCGTGGATTTTGCAGGTCCGGTTGACCAGGGTTAGAGTAGTTTGACCCTTGGTTGACCGTGAGTCTCCCGGAGTAATCTCACCTTTCTAGGGGGGATTATCGGGTGCTAGATGATTGTTGAGGGTTACACAATATTAAAATTAAATTATATAACTATAATTATATATGGTTGTACAAGGGTACAACAGAGTCTAGAATGTCAGTTTGGAGTGCTATACGCACTACTTTAGGTACCTCCCCAGATTTTGGAATTTCTACAAGTACCACCAAGTGAAAGTTAGGTCCCACGTGGCGTAGGTTATCCGGCGTTGGGACAGACCCCATACGTGGCGTTGGTTGTTGTTGTGAAATTATTGCAAGCGCACAATCCATACAAGTAATATAGAAATAAGTAGAGTGTCGTTCCCACGAAGACTGTAATTTCCTATTAACTACCAATTTATGATTAATGCATAAGTTTATTTGAACAGTTGATTAAGAAGATTGATTAATTTTAAGAAAACTAAAATAATTATGAAAAATAACAATTTAATTAACAATAGAAAATTAAGATGATGAGACACTAGAGCATCCGACTTCACCATAACCAATTCTACTTAATTCTTATAGCCAATTAACCCTAATTACTATCCATGTTGACAGTTGGTTTCTCCTAATTCATTCGATATCCCCTCTCGGGCTCAACCAAAAGTATTCTCAATTAACAACCCATTCTCTCTCGAGCAACGGATTTAGAAAACCAAGAACCCATTAAGTTCTATGAGAACCTGCAAGAAAACTGCATGAGTCATGTTAGTCCCTCTCGGGCACTCATTCAAGTCATGGTATTTGTTACAAGAAGCAAACACCAAACATCTCATCTCGGTCTCCGCTTGGATCATCAATTAAATACTAGCTAGATATTTAAATCATTAAGAACAGTAACAAATACTCAACATGAGATAATAATCAGAAATTAATATAACGATAGAAATTAAGTATTCAAGGTTAGGCTACATCGTAGCCCTAGCAAGGGAAATTAGTTCATGACAGAAGAAAATATAAACAAGAGAATTATTGTCATAAAACCAATTTTGCCGATGGACTTGATCTTCAGAATCTTCACAGGAACACCTTCAAAAACTCCTCAAATAATGCAGCAGCAAATTCTTGGCTTCCTTTGATATTTCTCTGGTTGAATGAAAGTTGGTGGAAAAATATGGTAGAGAAGACGATGGTGGAAAAAGATGCCCTGGCTATTAGGTTAACGCTTTGTATTTATAGGCCAAGGGACTCCTCCAAAAATAAGGAAGATAATATTTATTTAGGAAGGAAAGGAAAAATAGGAATATTAGAAAAACTAAGACCTATTCTCAAAAGGAAGTAACATGCGGCTTAGTCAAAGAGGGAATTTGCTTTGGGGCTTTAAAGGGAAAATAGGAAAGTATTCTCAAGGGTCCAGCCGATACCCACAATTTGCTCCAAAGCCTTGCTAGGTATGATTTCCTACAAAATCTTCACCAAACGCATTAAACTAACCAATTTCACATGAAAACAATGCAAATAAAGATAGATTATATATGCAAAATATGAATCTATCAAACTACCTCAAACCTATCTTTTGCTAGTCCTCGAGCAAAATTAGAAATTAAAACAAACACAAAACAAAAACTAACTGAACCAC
This sequence comes from Prunus persica, assembly GCF_000346465.2. NCBI lineage: Eukaryota > Viridiplantae > Streptophyta > Magnoliopsida > Rosales > Rosaceae > Prunus > Prunus persica. Next base: position 2,036,849 of record NC_034013.1, on the reverse strand, counting down.
TTTCGCAGGTAAACTCGATGGCACTTAGCATGTGCCACAAGCCGTTAAACCTCTAGGTGTCCCTAGTCGGAGGAGTTGTGTCTCCTGAGGGTTTACCAGTCACGATACCCACAAACGTTTTACTACAAAACAAAAGAGCTAAAGACACCACTTTAAACAGGCTAATAAAAACCAATGCATGCCAATCACATTTGCATCACTAAAGATATGCCACCTTGAGTAAATTGCATCATAGTGTAATGTGTAATACCAAAACTCATAACATCAAAGCTTAAAGACAGCCACACTCAAACGCCATGGAATTATTTCGCCTTGACTCTAATCCTCACCGGATATCACTCTATAATTTTTCTCTCAGAGTCCTAGGCTTACACTCAAATGTCACATATGTGTATGAAGTTATGTAATGGAAATCAAATATTAACACATATGCTTAGCTTGAAGAATGGCAATTTTTGAAAATAATGTCTCATGAAAAGAATCGAATACTAAGAATTAGAGTACATACCTCACCTCCAAGAAAGATTTCCCAAAAGATCAGTTAGGTCTTTTACTTTGGTTGTAATGAAAGGCTCGGTTCGGGTTAAGAAAGAAAGGAAAGGAATAACAAAAACTTAGGACATACCAAAGCATTATTCACGATCACATATACGGCCAGCTCTTTTTGAACTTTTTATACCACTCAGCGTCCAGGGATTGTGCATATTTTCTACTCCATTTGGAGTGATTTTGAACTTTTATTCTTTGGATTTGCAAAATATTTTCTTTTCTTATCTTTTCTTATACTTTTTTTTTTCTTCTTGCAATGTTGCACAAACACCTCGGTACACGCCAATTCTTTGGTGTAGAGCTCAACCTTCTTATTTTCATCACTTTGGCACATCCTAAGCTGTAAGGTATGGCTTAGAAACGGGTTATATAGGTTAAAAGATAGTATGGGTGATGAAGGAAGGGCTAAGTGTTTGGTTACAAAGGAGTTAATGATGCACACAAAAGGGTAGGATGAAAAGTCTTTTAGAGAGTGAAAACATGCATAGCCTAACATCATCTCTTATGGTCCATCCAACTTGGAAGCGACGTACCTACAAAAATAAGAAAATTCTTTAGTATCCAATACAAACCTAATGAGAGCAATCTAATTAAGAAATAAAATAAAAATTGAAGAGTGTTTAAGAGTAGAAACAATAAAACCCCTCTCAAAGAATGGCTTTTGGCTCAATTATCTCACAAATGCAGTCTCCACTAATATTCCATAGTCATTCGAGCATAGCAACCTTGTCCACCAAAACATTACGAATGTGGTATTGTGAAGTGCAAAGATTATAATGCAATAACCCTTCATGGCAACACGTTAGTAAAGCATTCATGATCAAAACATGGCATATGCATCTCTATTAGCAAGAAAAAGTAATAGCTTTAACTAGAATTTACATTTCATCAGAAAAACTGCTTCTTTTCAATTTCGACCTCAGATCAGTTTTCAACAATTGTGACAAATACCAGAAAAACAGATTAGAACTTCATGAAAACTGACGTTAAATACAGATCACAGTACATAATCGCAGAAATATTCCAGTTCCAGACCCTTGTTCAGAAAAACAGCTATAACTTCCAAACGAAAAGTCAGAAAATTACGAGCCTTATATGGCTGGATTCAGCACAAAAAACTGAAGAAGGCAGCATGGGCCAAATCTTCAATTCTATCACAGATTAAAACAGTATTACCGAAACATAAACACCAATGTTTTGCATGACTCGACTAAAAAAAAAATGTTAAAATTAAAAACGAATGTTACCCACCTCAAACCTAAACGAAACATTGTCCTCAATGTTTTAAAAAGGAAATAAAAGCAAGGACAAAGAATAGTAAAAGAAATGAATGAGGGAAACACACAAATAAAAATTAAAAAGATAAGGAATGAAGGTACTTAGTTGGGTTGCCTCCCAACAAGCGCTTAGTTTAGAGTCAATAGCCCGACCTTAGGATGCGTTTACTTGGGGTCATCGAGGAGGACAGTGGTTTCCTCCTCAAGAAATGCAGCTGCCACATAAGGTTTGAGTCGATGGCCATTAACTTTGAAAGTTGTACCGTCACGATCATCCTTGATTTCAACTCAATAAATCGCTCCACCATGTCCGAGAAAATGCTCATCATGCAACGTTGAAAAGTGGCAGGAGCATTACATAACCCAAAAGGCATACGGCGATAGGCAAAAGTTCCAAATGGACATGTGAAGGTCGTTTTATCTTGGTCTTCAGGCGCGATAGGAATTTGATTATATCCTGAGTATCCGTCTAGGAAACAGTAATAGGCATGCCCAGCAAGTCTTTCTAGCATCTGATCAATAAAAGGCAGCGGGAAGTGATCTTTTCTGGTTGCAGAATTCAATTTCCTGTAATCTATGCAGACTCTCCATCCTATAACAGTTCTTGTTGGAACTAACTCATTATTTTCATTTTTTTACTACAATCATCCCTCCTTTCTTTGGCACAACCTGTGTAGGACTCACCCAACTGCTGTCAGATATAGGGTAAATAATACCTGCATCAAGCAATTTTAATACCTCTGCACGAACCACTTCCTTCATGTTGGGATTCAATCGACGTTGATGCTCCACGGATGGCTTATGCTCCTCTTCCATTAGTATTCGATGCATACACATAGAAGGGCTAATACCCTTGATGTCAGCGATTGTCCACCCAATTGCAATTTTATATTTTCTCAAAACCCGTAATACTTTTTCTTCTTCAGTTTCACTCAAATTGGCAGCAATTATAACTGGTAAAGTTTCAGAATTTTCCAAATAAGCATACCTCAAATGTGTTGGCAATGGCTTCAGAGTAAGTGTGGGTGCAGCAATCACAGAAGGGGCAGCCTTAGGAGGTGCTGCTCCTAGCGGTTCGAACTGATTCCTTTGCCTTGGATGGTATGGTTGTGATGCATCCAAATATAAGGCATATTCAGCAACCATGGGGTTGTCATCTTGGGAGGTAGCAGCATGGACCAATGTAGATTCCAATGGATGGCTCGGATTCTCCTTTTTAAATGTGTCTGAAGCAATTTCATCAATTAATTCCATGTGAAAACAATCCTCCGCTTCTCTTGGAAATTTAATTGCTTCAAAAACTTTGAATGTTGCTTTTTCATTCCCAACTCTCAAAGTTAGTAACCCTTCTTCTACGTCAATCAGAGTGCGTGAAGTAATCAAGAATGGGCGGCCCAAAATTAGCTGCGTGTCAGAATCTTCTTCCATATCCAAAACCAGAAAATCCGCCGGAAATATGAGTGTATCAACCTTTACTAGAACATCTTCTATAATTCCATCTGGGTATGTGATTGACCTGTCCGCCATCTGCAAAGAAACAGTAGTGGGTTTAATTTCACCAATACCAATCTTTTTAGCAACAGATAAAGGTAGTAAGTTAATGCTAGAACCCAAATCACATAAAGCTCTTTCAAAGAAATTATTTCCAATAGTGCATGGAATTTTAAAACTCCCTCTATCTTTTTGTTTTGGTGGAAGCTTCCGTTGTAGGATGGCGCTGCACTCTTCTGTCAGTTGGATTTTCTCGTGCTCTCCAAATTTCCTCTTCTTGGAGAGAATGTCTTTCATGAATTTTGCATAACTTGGCATTTGTTCCAAAGCTTCAGCAAAAGGAATGTTGATCTGTAACTTTCTGAACATCTCCAAGAATTTTGCAAACTGCCCATCAACTTTATTTTTTCTCAACCTCTGCGGAAAAGGGATTTGTGGGACATATGGCTTCAGTTGAGGAGAAGGAATTGGTATAGAATTTTCTTCTTCTTGGGATTTTTCTGTGGTGGTGATTGGTGGTGAAGATGCATGCCCCATTTTCGCTGCAGACTTCTTAGCTTCTTTTTCTTTCTCTAATGCTTCTTGTTCCAAGTCGACTGCTGTATTTACTTGCTTCCCTTTACGAAGAGTGATTGCTTTTGCTTGTTCTTGATTTTTCGGGTTAACTTCAGGTTGGCTTGGAAATACTCCTTGGTTTCTTCCACTTATAACATTAGCTAATTGGCCAACTTGCACTTCCAAATTCTAAATAGAAGCTTGCTGATTCTGAAATTGGGTTTTTGTTTCAGTCATGAATTGGGTGGTAGATATAGTCAACTGAGTAAGCGCATCTTCCAAATTTATTTTCTTCTCTTGAGCCGGAAAACCAGGTGGTGGTCTCTGCACATTCTGAGTGTTGCTCCATGAAAAATTTGGATGGTTTCGCCAACCGGGGTTGTATGTATTGGAATAAGGATTATTCCTTTGTCGATTAAATTCTCCAACCTGATTGACTTGCTCAGCGGACGCAAATGGGTTCCCTTTGGTACACTCTGAACTTGGATGAGGGCCTGCACAAAGTTCACAACCAAAATTAGTACTAGTGTTTATAGCATTAACACTTAAAGAATCAACTTTTTTAGTAAGGTTAGAAATTTGTGCTGTTAGCAAAGCCATAGCATCGACTTCCAAGACCCCAGCTGGTTTCAAATTCATTCTCTCACTCGGCCATTGGTAGTTGTTGGATGCCATGGTCTCCAATAATTCAAATGCTTCGGTAGCCGTTTTTGTCATTAAAGCCCCTCCAGCAGCTGCATCAACTAGTGTCCTGCTTGTTTGACTCAACCCATTGTAGAAAGTCTGAACTTGAATCCAGGTTGGTAGCTCATGGTGAGGACACTTGCGCAATAAATCTTTGAATCGTTCCCAGGCTTCATATAGAGGTTCCTTATCATATTGAGCGAATGACATAATATCTTGTCGAAATTTTGCAGTTTTTGCTGGTGGGAAAAATTTAGCAAGGAATTTCTTAGATAAATCATCCCAAGTACGGATGGAGTCTTGTGGCTGTGACAGTAACCAAAGCTTGGCTTTATCCTTCAAGGAGAAGGGGAATAGCCTTAAACGGATCGCGTCGTCAGTTACCCCATTGAACTTGGAAGTATCACAAATCTCCAAAAATATTGCAAGATGGATGTTGGGATCTTCATTCGATAGACCACAAAATACGGATGAATTCTGCAGCATAGTGATCATGGCTGGTTTGATCTCAAAATTGTTGGCTGCAATAGCAGGACGTCGGATCGCTGAGGGAGTTGCCACTGGGGGCCCAAATTCCCCCACTGCTCTTTCTGCTTCCTCTGCCATAGGTGTGGATGGTGGTTCCACCAAAGTGTGCTTTTTGTTTGCTTTGTTCCGCTTATGAAACGTACGTTCGATTTCTGGGTCACGTGGTATGAGTTCTAGGGTACGAGAACGGTGCATACACGGATCAAAGTACCTGAAACAAAAAAAACAAAAAACAAAAAACAAAAAAGGAAATTCAAATTAAACTCAGAATTAAACTATATTGATATTAATAGAAAATAAAACAGTCCCCGGCAGCGGCGCCAAAAACTTGTTGTGAAATTATTGCAAGCGCACAATCCATACAAGTAATATAGAAATAAGTAGAGTGTCGTTCCCACGAAGACCGTAATTTCCTATTAACTACCAATTTATGATTAATGCATAAGTTTATTTGAACAGTTGATTAAGAAGATTGATTAATTTTAAGAAAACTAAAATAATTATGAAAAATAACAATTTAATTAACAATAGAAAATTAAGATGATGAGACACTAGAGCATCCGACTTCACCATAACCAATTCTACTTAATTCTTATAGCCAATTAACCCTAATTACTATCCATGTTGACAGTTGGTTTCTCCTAATTCATTCGATATCCCCTCTCGGGCTCAACCAAAAGTATTCTCAATTAACAACCCATTCTCTCTCGAGCAACGGATTTAGAAAACCAAGAACCCATTAAGTTCTATGAGAACCTACAAGAAAACTGCATGAGTCATGTTAGTCCCTCTCGGGCACTCATTCAAGTCATGGTATTTGTTACAAGAAGCAAACACCAAACATCTCCTCTCGGTCTCCGCTTGGATCATCAATTAAATACTAGCTAGATATTTAAATCATTAAGAACAGTAACAAATACTCAACATGAGATAATAATCAGAAATTAATATAACGATAGAAATTAAGTATTCAAGGTTAGGCTACATCGTAGCCCTAGCAAGGGAAATTAGTTCACGACAGAAGAAAATATAAACAAGAGAATTATTGTCATAAAACCAATTTGGCCGATGGACTTGATCTTCAGAATCTTCACAGGAACACCTTCAAAAGCTCCTCAAATAATGCAGCAGCAAATTCTTGGCTTCCTCTGATATTTCTCTGGTTGAATGAAAGTTGGTGGAAAAATATGGTAGAGAAGACGATGGTGGAAAAAGATGCCCTGGCTATTAGGTTAACGCTTTGTATTTATAGGCCAAGGGACTCCTCCAAAAATAAGGAAGATAATATTTATTTAGGAACGAAAAGAAAAATATGAATATTAGAAAAACTAAGACATATTCTCAAAAGGAAGTAACATGCGGCTTAGTCAAAGAGGGAATTTGCTTTGGGGTTTTAAAGGGAAAATAGGAAAGTATTCTCAAGGGTCCAGCCGATACCCACAATTTGCTCCAAAGCCTTGCTAGGTATGATTTCCTACAAAATCTTCACCAAACGCATTAAACTAACCAATTTCACATGAAAACAATGCAAATAAAGATAGATTATACATGCAAAATATGAATCTATCAGTTGTACCGGCGTATGGGGAGATGTGCAATATGATGATCAGGTCTCACGTGGCGTAGGTTATCCGGCGTTGAGACAGGCCCCATACGTGGCGTTGGTTGTACCGACGTATGGGGAGCTATATGATATTGTGTTGAGGTCGCACGTGGCGTAGGTTATCCGGCGTGTTGACAGACCCCATACGTGGCGTTGGTTGTATCGGCGTATGGGGAGATTTGTGATATGATGTTGAGGTCCCGCGTGGCGTAGGTTATCCGGCGTTGGGACAGGCCCCATACGTGGCGTTGGTTGTACCGGCGTATGGGGAGTTATGTGATATGATGTGCAGGTCTCACGTGGCGTAGGTTATCCGGCGTTGAGACAGGCCCCATACGTGGCGTTGGTTGTACCGTCGTATGGGGAGTTATGTGATATGATGTGCAGGTCTCACGTGGCGTAGGTTATCCGGCGTTGAGACAGGCCCCATACGTGGCGTTGGTTGTACCGGCATATGGGGAGTTATGTGATATGATAGTATGGCATGGTCGCACGTGGCGTAGGTTATCCGGCGTGTTGACAGGCCCCATACGTGGCGTTGGTTGTACCGGCGTATGGGGAGAATATGTGAAATACAGAAAAATGAAATAAGGTATCGCCCAAGTGTGGAACTGGGTTTAGGGAAAAACTACGTGTGGCTTGATCCCTCAAGGAGGGTATGTAGGCAGCCTAAGGTTATTAGGTGCAGCCGCAGACTAAATATTAATCATAATTGGGATTTGAATTGTTTGGTAGTTGTTTGAGAATTTTGGAAGGCCGAAGGCCATATATGAGAATTTGCATGAAATTATATTGTGCATGCTGCCAGTTGGGAATATTAAATGTGTTTTTTATGCAGGTTGAAATTTTGGGGAAATGTCCAAATTATAGGGGAGACTCTGCCGAAATTTCGGCAGGAAGTCTCGGTTTTTAGTGAGTGGGCCTGACATCGGGGTGATGTCAGGAATTCCAAAGGGTTCGTCTCGGATTTTGAGAAAATTCGGGGCGGGTCCTTTCAACTGTACTGTACTTATGGGTTTAGGAAGAAAGACAGATGGCTGAAGAAGAAAGACATATTTAGGTCCTCATGTGGTGGTTGTCGGAGGTACTCATCCTTGTATGTGTGAACAGTTGCACGACAAAATTCCCTGAGGTTCTCAATGGTGTTGACTCAGATATCCTCATGGATTCATCGATTTGATTTGTTGAGCTTGCATATGCCAACATTTGGAGTGCACTTGTAAGCTTTTGGTGGGGTGAGAAACTGAGATTACCTGTGGCATCAGTTGTATGTCTGAAGTAGGGGTTGACATTTGAGATATCATTTACCAAACCAAGGAAGACATGAAGCCTCATCTGGAATCGAAGTCTGAAGTCCTTAGGAGTGTAGACGTGATTTTGGACAAAGTAGTCCATCATCAATTTTTTATGCCCAAGAGCTCGTCCCCTAAGTTTGTTACTGTGACCAACAATGAAGCCACCCCACGGGGCTTGTTGTTGTATTTGCTCATGAGTCCATAATGTTGCTGCAGTAGCCGCACGTTGTGTATTTGTGCGCATTCGAGCATCATCTTCTTCAATCATTTGGCGTCTGCGCTCCTCCCATTCAGAATCCAAGTTGGAATCCATTGTAGAATTGGTTGAAAAAGTGTAGAAGAATATAGGAATTACAAAGGAATGAGATGAAGTTGTGAGATATTGAATCGAAAACACTCCATTTATTGACATTTGAAGATAAAGATAAGAGGTGCCACGTCAACAAAAATCTAATCTGAAATCTGGATAGTTGTTCACGGACCGACACGTGTTACTCGAAAATCATAGCCCGAAAAATAGTAGTTTAATTAAGTTAAACAATATATAGTTGTGGAATGTATAGTATTGTACCATAGTTTTTTTCAAAATAATAAAATATGAAGGACCCTAAAATATAGCCATGCATGGCTGGAGATGGAAAAATTTAACCATGCACTATTCTTTAAAACATTAATATTTTAGAAAGCTAAATTTTTAGCATTTAACCCTATAGCTAGAGAGGCCTTACGAGTGAGACCACAGGATACCAAATTGGAATTTACCCTAATTATATATTCTCATATATAAAGGAGAAGACCACACGAGTCCATAATAAATAAATAATTACAATTGGAAATTGGAAGATAGTTTCTTCGTTGGCCGGGCTTGTGCAACTAGCTAGATATGTAAGTTGGGCTGGGCGCATGTGGAACAAGCCACTGGGCTGGTAGCGCCTACAACAAAGCCCTGGGAAAAATGGAAATAAAAAACATTAAAATGCTTGCAGTCGCTTGCTTGAGTTGCTCTAAACATAGTTGAAGCAGCACTTCACTTCTCCCTTGTTTCCCAGAAGAAACTCTCCATTATAATTTGTAAATTATAATTGCCACAATTCGCCTGCTGAAACTGTACATTACACTCGCTGTTCCCAGTCTCTCTCTCTCTCTCTCGCATAAGGACTTGAAATGGAAACTGAAGAGATATTAGCAGAAGAGCTGCTAAACGTTGAGGTTGAAATTCAAGGCGTCCAAGGTGCTTATCCTAAGCCCTCTCTCTCTCTCTCTCTCTCTCTCTCTCTCTCTCTCTCTCTCTCTCTCGTTTATTTTTTTTTTGGGCGTGATATCAATTTTCTTAGCTTTAATTTGAAACCTAATCACTGAGGATTCTGATAAATCAGAAAAAAAGTATTTAAGTGGAATAATTGTTCATGAAGAATGTTGACTAATGGGAAAGTATATTGGCATTATTTGAAGTTGGGTAAAATTCAATCATTTTTTTTTTTTAATGCTGGAGGACATTTGAGTGCAAAATGTTAAGTTTGTTCATATAATTGTTAGTGTAGCCGCTGTTTTCTGAAAATATTGATGGATTAATTCCAGAGGAATCTAGGAGAGTATGAAATTCAGTCATTTTATTGCTGCTAGGTACCTCGTGCACCAGGCTGCCCTTTATTTATAGTTGTATTAGGTTCAACTCATGCTTCAAGTTTCTTACTATTGGCATTCGTTTCGTCGAGTCTAATTTGTATCTTAGGCTTTTAATGCATTTGACTTTTATGTTTTGGTAATCAATGGAGATAGTATTTTCTGATTTAAAATCAGTAAGAAAGATATGAGTATTCTGATAGAATCCGCCATGAATGAGTTACAGAAGCTCTTTCACTTTTTTCTTTCATATTCAGAGCACAGTGTGATTTATGCATATGTCTCGTTTCCCAGACCAAATCAAGATATTGCTTGACCAACAGGAGAGGTTATATGAAAGGCAATCTGAATTGAAGGCTATACTTGAAGCATGTAAAGAATCAGGTTATCCTGTTAATGGCGCTTCAACTACTGTGGAAGACTGGTCTGGGCCATTTGAGTGGGATTCTCAAGCTGATGATACTAGGTTCAATATATTTGGCATATCCGCATATCGTGCAAATCAGCGAGAGGTGACTTCGGCCTATGGATTTTCTTTTTCAAATTTTCAGCTACTTTGTTTGATATTATTAAATTGTAAGCTCTCTAGTAAAAAAATTCAAAATAAGAAGGATGTTATTACACACTGCCCTAGGATATCACCTTCTTATTTGTAAGATGTTGAATAAATTCATGATTTAAGTCAGGTTAGTTGGGGAGACTGTGCTTCAAAATTCACTTAAGGCGGAAATTCCTGTGCAAGTGGTCAATAAGCATGAGCTCTGTTTGTAAGTAAGATGTTCTGAGTACATCATGTTTGAGCTTTAGTGAAACATTGAACATAAGTGCACAATAATTTTACAAATCTATAGTAAAACCCCTCATCAGTTTCAGTTGGTTCTGTAATTTTTCAGTTAAGTAGACCAATTTCCCTCTCCTGGTGATGTATATCTCTACAACTTCAGACAACACAGAATAACTGGACCATCTAGCTTAATTGTGATCTGAATGGACATATTGGTGCTTTGCACTGTCACAGTTGAAGACATGAAGATTGACAGGCTAGAGGAGAAAGAATCAGAAGTAGAGTTGATAACTCGATCATCACTCATCTTCTCAAATTTAGTAGGAAAAAACTAGAGTAGTAATCAATCGGTAAGAAAATTGGAGGAGCTGCGGAAAATGCAGGAAGAGAAGAAACAGTAGTAATGGCAGGAAAAAGAAAGAAAAATAGGGGCAATGGTGGCAACCAGCAGTGTCGGCTGCTGTATTCTCCTCAGAATAGGTTGATGTGACCATTGCAATGGGTAGAATACTAATTGCTGGAAAAGTCACAGAGAAATAGGGTAGCAAAAACTAAGATACCGAAAGCCAGGGTTTGGGCAGGGACTGACGGGTGGGTAAGAAGTAAAAATCCTAGATATTTTTGTTGTAGGCTCTGATGCTGTGATACATGTAGAGAATATTTTGAGATAAATTCTGTATGTACTTCTCCTTCAAAAGGGTGGATAAAACGGTTACTCGAAAAATAAAAAGAAGGCAAGTACAAAAACTACACGTAATTACAACTAATTACCCTATCAGTACTTTTGTAATTCTAAAAGTCAATCCCCTACACTCAGACCAACAGTTGGTTTGCCGTAGATGCTTTGTAGAATACTTGTCTTATTGAAAGCAAAGAGTACAACTGAATGATAAAATTTCCCAAAGATTCCTAATCCTTGGAAATTAAGAATCTTATGTATGAGCCAATTGCTGATTCACTGAACTGTAGTTTGATGTATGATTTAATTTTGTATTCCAATACAAGTATTGGTTTTTAGTATCCATAGTGAGAGTTCCATTGGGATCAACCATGTTGGCTTTGGCTCAAGTGGTGGACGAATATGGTAGTTGGAGCTGTCAATGGTTTATCTTTATCCCTTACGAGGTGTGATTCTTTTGATGGTATTGCTGATTGCTCTTGAGTAGTTGTAGCATTATATTGGCTTGCCTTTAGTTTCTGTAAGTACAATTTATTTTTCTCATTCCCATCTCTGTTAGTAGATTTACTGATAGTGGCTAATTGGTGTCAGATTATCAATGCTGTCATGAGTGGAAAAGATGTTCTAGTGATTATGGCTGCAGGTGGCGGCAAAAGCCTCTGTTACCAGCTTCCAGCAATTCTTCGTGATGGAGTTGCTCTTGTTGTTAGTCCTTTGCTTTCTTTGATTCAGGACCAGGTTCTCTTAAATTCTATTCTTCACTTTACTCGAACTGTCTCCTTAATATTTTAATCAGATTATTCACAATTACCATTGCTTCAGGTGATGGGTTTGGCAGCCTTAGGCATTCCAGCTCATATGTTGACATCAACTACTAGTAAGGAGGAGGAGAAGTTAATATACAAGGCCCTTGAAAAGGGGGAAGGAGATTTGAAAATATTGTATGTGACTCCAGAAAAGATATCAAAGAGTAAGAGGTTTATGTCAAAACTTGAAAAGTGCCATCATGCTGGTCGTCTATCTCTCATTTCTATTGATGTGAGTATGCCACCTTCAATTTTTCATTATACCTTAATGTCAAACTAGGCATATTTGAATATTGGTTTTATCTTCCTTTTTGTGGTCAATACGTGTTGATCTTTATCTGGTATACGGATACCTATCCTTCCTCAGCATTTTCAATTATTGGCATGACCATGTGTAGATTAGACGTGCTACTATGTTTGAAAAATTAGTATTAGAATTAGGGTATCCTCCGATACAAATGGAAAAGAATTATAGAAACTGAAGTTCATTCTTTAGTTACAAGTCAGCAATTTTCTACATCATTCCCTACCTATATGTTCAGCTTGGTGAGAGCTTTTCTTAGAGTTCCACTCTAGAAGATGGTGGATGAATAATATTATGGACAGAGTTGTTTAAATTTTGACATGAAGGCTCCATAATGGATTATAAACTTATAATTGGCTAGCTAATTTAGCATCGTTGGTAGCTTACTGGTACTGTTAAGTCTAGTGGTGTCTCTTAGTGCAAAGAACCTCCAAAATGGGGATCAATACTGAAAGATGTTTTAGAGTAAAACCAGGACGAAGTTTTGTCTTACAGGGAACACCAAAGATACACAGTAGCTTCTTCTTCTGGCCAAGAAAAAAAAATCTCTTGATCTTGCACTTTGATCGTCTAAGTTCATGTCATATGCTTATTTAGTAAGTTTTACGTGTATGCTATTGAATACTTGGAACAAATGTTAGAATGCTGTATTGAATATTTATGCACTTGTATGTTGGTTGTTAATTTTAATTTTGAGGGCAGGTTCATGATGTTAACTGATGGTTTCTTCGTGATTTGCACAAATATTCTGTTCTGAAAGGCACAAACTTCGATTTGTAATTGGTGCCCTCCACACTTCATGTAGCTTAGTAGCTCAGCTTGTTCTCTGTATTTGATATCGTGGGGTTTTGTACCAATTTGTTTACTGTGCCAGTTTCATGGGCTGAGTAGGATGTGACTTACTTTTATTAGGCATGTCTCCCACCTTTTTGACTGTTAATTGTTTGTTTGTATTAATGTGTTATATTTTGAGTGTGTCATATGTAACATATGTTCATTTTGCCCATCAAAGCTTTTAGGATATCATCCTCCTAAATGGTTTTTTTATTTTTTATTTAATACAATTGTTTACTAAGTTGGTTGCATATCTCTCTAGTGTCTAATCTTTAGGCTTATTTTACAGGAGGCACATTGCTGCAGCCAGTGGGGTCATGATTTTCGACCTGACTACAAAAGTCTTGGTATCCTCAAGACTCAGTTTCCCAATGTTCCTGTGATTGCTTTGACTGTAAGTTATTTATCTATCCTTAATTCTTATATTTTTTTTAGGGGAGGGATTATCGCAGTTCCCGAAAAGCTGCTTCTACTCCTGCTATTTTAGAACATGGACAGGCAAACAGGCCCAATTTAAAATTCCCACAAAATTTAATAGAACTTAAACTACCCTTTGTTCCTTATAAACAGGTTAGATATTGCAAGTTGTGGGCATGTTGTACTGCTGATTATAACTAACTACTCTGAGTATGAATGAAGTGACATAGTGAGTGTATGATCACAGATGTATGTTTTTTTTAATAAGAATATGATCAAAGATACCTTTTGTGAACATTAACTCAGTTAGTCCTTATGCTCTTAATCAACATATGGACTAACTATTTTGTTGGTGGATTTAGGTATTAGGGAAATATGTTGTAATAGCAAATTTTTGGGTGGTGTGGATGGAGAGGATGATGTAGAACAGCCCGTAGGTTTAGAGTAAACAGCCCGTAAGTTTAGAGTACACGCTTGAGCAATAGAACAGAGAAGAAATAAGGTATCGAGGAGAAGAATTAGAGATCGAAGAGACGAAGGGAAAGGAAAGGAATCAGAGAGTTTAAAGCAAGGAAATTTATCATTAATCAAGTATGCCTTAAAAGATTATAAACAACTCTATTTAGAGAGGCAAAACCCTTTTTAGTCTAGGAAAAGGAAAAGTAAACTTTAAGAAATAGGAAAGCAAATTAACTAATAAGAGATCCTTTAACAAGAAGGAATCTTTAAGAATCGGGAAAACTAATAATAGGAAAACTAATAAAAGGAAAACTAATCCAACTAGAAGTAGGAAAACTAATAATATGCATTCTGCATCATTCTCCCCCATTGAAAAAGAACTCGACACTGACGAGTAAACCAAGATTATGGATGACGACGTCGTTTGTAAGTACGGATGATGGGAGGACAGGATGCAGCCAAATCCAGATCATGAAGAGCATCCTGATAACTTTGCAGAAGAGTAGAATCCAACTGGCAAAATTCAGCTTCTGTAATCCAAGTATCCTCAATAGCAGGCCTTCCAACCAAACGAACCAGATAACGGGTAGAACCTCCAGTAGACGAGGCCACAACTTCATGATCCAAGACGTCCTCAATCTGATCTGTAGGGACAGAACTAGTAGAAGGAATACGCGGCAACATAGGAGGATTGGAACCTTGAGCAACATCTATAGAAATAGGTGGAGAAAAGGTGCCCCGAGATAAATCAGAAACATTGAAAATGGGGCTGATATGCATATTTGCAGGCAACTCAATCAAATAAGCATTGGACCCAAGCTTCTTAATGATACGATAAGGACCCATCGAACGAGCATAAAGCTTCTTAAAAGAGTGCTTAGGAAAACGTTCAGGACAAACCCGCACCATAACAAAATCCCCTTCCTGAAACTCTTGTTCACGACGATGAGCATTGGCTGCCAGTTTATAAGTGTCTGTGTGCATGGATATCTGCCTACGGACGTCATCATGCAATTGCCTAATATGTTCAGCAAACGACGTAGCAGAATCTGAGGCGCGGGCAGCCACAGGAAGAGCAACTAAATCAACAGGTGATCGGGGAGAAAATCCATGAACCACCTCA
Organism: Prunus persica; assembly: GCF_000346465.2. Taxonomy (NCBI): domain Eukaryota; kingdom Viridiplantae; phylum Streptophyta; class Magnoliopsida; order Rosales; family Rosaceae; genus Prunus; species Prunus persica. The sequence continues at coordinate 2,021,838 of NC_034013.1, read as the reverse complement.
AAAGGACTCTTACCGGTACTTCGATTAACTGAGTTGTTATAAGCAAACTTAGCCACAGGCAACAAGAGATCCCAATTGCCAGGTTTATCCCCAACTAAACAGCGGAGTAAATCACCAAGGCTGCGATTAACCACTTCAGTTTGACCATCTGTTTGGGGATGGAAAGCAGAAGAAAACTTCGAAGTAGTACCGAAAAGCTTCCACAAAGTCTTCCAAAATAACTAACAAATTTGACGTCACGATCAGAAACAATGGAGACAGGGAGGCCATGCAAACGGACTACTTCCTTAAAAAATAACTTGGCCACATAAGAAGCATCAGTATTTTTGGCACAAGGCAGAAAATGTGCCATTTTAGAAAAACGATCAACTATGACAAAGATAGAGTCATAGCCGCGACTCGTCTTAGGTAAACCAAGCACGAAATCCATACTAAGATCCTTCCATGGTTTATGAGGTATTGGTAGAAGGGTATATAAACCTGTGTTACGTTTGCGAGCTTTAGCTAGCTGGCATGTGCGGCATTGGGAGATGAGATGAGCAACATCACGTTTTAATGACAGCCAATAGAAACGATCTTCCACCAAGGCAATAGTCTTATCTTTGCCAAAATGTCCTGCGAGGCCGCCACCATGTAGTTCCCAAACAAGGAATTCATGGAGAGAAGTACGGGGAATACATAATTGTGTTCCTCGAAATAAGAACCCATCCCTCGTAATAAAGTCTACATACTCGTGACGGTTACCATTGGAAACTTCATGAAAAATAATTCCAAAATCTGGACAAGATGAATACTCAGTCTTAATACGATCAAACCCAGTTACCTGAATTGTCATTGTGTGCAAAATAGTAGCCACGCGACTAAGGGCATCAGCTACCTTATTGTCAATGCCTGGATGGTGTCGTAAAACAAATGTAAAGATCTGGAGATATTCGGACCACTTAACATGTCAACTGCTAATGGTTCGTTGAGAGTGGAGATATTTCAAAGCTTGATGATCTGAATACAACACAAATTCGTTTGGCAGTAGGAAATATTGCCAATACCGAAGTGCTTGTACCACAGCATAAAACTCCTTATCATAAGTAGAATAACGTTGCTTTGCTTCATTAAGTTTCTCACTAAAGTGTGCTACGAGATGTCCTTCTTGGCTAAGCACACCACCAATCCCAACTCCGGAAGCGTCACATGCGACTTCAAAGACTTTGGTCAAATCAGGATGTCGAAGAATAGGCGCTTGAGTCATCTTCTGTTTCACAATTTTAAAGGCCTTAGCAGCCGCATGGGTCGAAAGAAAAGCTCCTTGTTTCATACAATCAGTTATTGGTGCCATAATAGTACTGAACCTTGGAATAAATCGTCGATAAAAAAAGGTGAGACCATGAAAGCTGCGTGCCTTTGTTAAAGTCGTGGGTGTTGGCCAATCAATAATAGCCTCTACCTTGGCAGGATCTGTGCTAACCCCAGCTGCAGAAATATTGAACCCCAAGAATAAAACTTCAGGTTGAAGAAACGAACATTTTTTTAAGTTGGCATATAGTTTTTCCTTTTGTAAAGTAGAGAATATCGTCCTAAGATGTTCGAGATGTTCCTCCCGAGAGCGGCTGTATATCAGTATGTCATCAAAATAGACTACCAGAAATTTACCAATATAAGGTCGTAACACACGAGTCATCACCCTCATGAACGTGCTGGGTGCATTGGACATGCCAAAGGGCATCACAAGCCACTCATATAAGCCATCAGGGGTTTTAAATGCGGTTTTCCACTCATCTCCTTCACGAATACGGATTTGATGATAGCCACTGCGAAGATCTATCTTTGAAAACCATTGGGAACTCGCCAAATCATCTAACATATCCTCAAGTCGCGGTATGGGGAAACGATATTTAACTGTAATTTTATTTACGGCGCGACTATCTACACACATTCGCAAGGAGCCATCCTTGTTTTGGGGTAAGGAGAACTGGAACAGCACAAGGACTTAAGCTATGACGAATAAAGCCCTTAGCCATCAATCCCTGAGTTTGTCGATTCAATTCCGCTCGCTCAGGTGGATTCATACGATAATGGAGGAGATTAGGAATTTGCGAACCAGGAACAAGGTCAATGGCATGTTGAATCTCTCTCGCTGGAGGTAGGTCATCGGGTAAGTCATCAAGTATGACATCAGAGAATTCAGTGAGGAGCTGTTGTATGGGTTCGGCAAGAGGAGTGGTGTAGTCAGTTGCCGATTTAAGCAAGAGGGCAAAGACCACACCAGTTTCTCGCAATTCATGTGCAAAGTCTACAGGTGATAAAAATACTCAATCGATGCTCCAAAGTCTTCTCTTTAATTGACAGGTTTGTTGGAACATTCTTAGTTGGTTTGATGGCTGGATTGGAAGGCTTTAACGTTATGTTCTTTCCTTCATGTTGAAAAGTATAGGTGTTCTCCCGGCCGCAACTTTTCACATGACGATCATAAAGCCAAGGCCGGCCTAGGAGCACATGTGCGACACTCATAGGTAAGATATCACAATAAAGTTGCTCGTGACAGGGACCCAATTGAAGAGGAACAAGACATCTTTCGGTAACAGGTAATCTGGTTTTATCAACCCAACCAACATGAAAAGGATGAGGGTGTGGCTCAGCCTGAAGGTGAAGGCGATCAACAGCAGTTTTAGAGATAACATTCAGCGTACTTCCCCCATCAATAACTAGTTGGCATCTATTGGTACCGCAAGGGACATAGGTTTGAAAGATACTTGTATGCTTCCATGAATCAGGAGGTGGAGATGTAGGTGTTGAATAAATACAACGCATAACACTCAGTTGGTGAAACGCCTCCTCCTCACAGCAATTATCAAGTTCTGGATCATAAACAGGTTCAAGGGGCTCCACATACTCGTCCACACAAGAGTCTTCATGGAGGGAGCCAAGGGTTAAAGTTTTATGGGGACAACGGGAGGCGATGTGGCCCTTAGCGTGGCAACGATAGCATTCGATATGAGAAGCCGTGGATGAGGCTGGTCCTTTTTCTGTTGCAGGTATTGTAGGAGCAAGTGGACCGGCAACGCCATATTTAGAGCTAGGAGCACTACGGTTTGGAGTAAGAGTGGAAGAGTGCCCAGAATGCCCTGTGTATCGACGTTGTGGACGCAAAAAAGTTTCAGCTTCCAATGCGTGGCAATATGCATCTTCCAAAGTATGCGGACGGAACCTCCGAACTTCACGTTTGACATCGTCACGAAGACCATGGATAAAGCGGGACATGGGGATGTCGGGTTCTTCACGAATCCCTGCACGTATCTTGTGTTCGATAAAACGAGCATGGAATTCAGTAACGGGTAAACTTCCTTGTGAAAGGGTCCATAATTGGTCATACAATTGATGGCGATAAAAGGTGGGAAGATATTGTTCGCGAAGCTTTAATTTCATCTCGTCCCAGAGTCACAGGCGGCTGTCCAAATTGGTATAGTTGCGCTTCCACGAAATTCCAATATTGTCGAGCGGCTCCTTGTAGCGTCATCTTACCAATGCGAAGCTTATGAGCATCCGTCAAATCGTACCAGGCGAAATAATCTTCCATGGCTTGAACCCAATCAAGAAACATCGTGGGATCCCCAAGACCATCAAAAGTAGGAGCGGTAGGCTTGATGTGGCGAATGACATCGTTGTCAAAATGGCGAGGGGGATGAGTGCCGTGATCATGTGGAACTGTTGAAGGGCCCGTTGTGTGTTGGGTATAATGGGGCGGTGCCAGAGACCCAAAAGAAAAGGGGGGCTCCAATTGAGCCTTGGGATCATCAAGCGAGAGCCCAGTGGAGCTATGAGGCATGCCGTATGGCACGGCCTTGAGTTTTTGATCCACCGGTGGATTGGGCAGAAGGCCACTCTTTGGTGGTGGCGTAGAGGAACTCAAGAGCAAGGCGGAGGTAGAAGAAGGTTCAGCATGTCCAGCCCGAAAGTGATTGATAAGCAACTGAACGGAGTGTTGGAGTTTGGTGATGGCCAGGTCCGTCTTTGCACGATGTGTGGGAGCCTGTACCAACTCGGCTTTGAGGTCAATGCTGAGGTTGGAGAGTTGGGTTTCCATGCCAGCGATATCGTCAGAAACTTTGTCTTGGAAGGCATGAAATCGTTCTGAAAGGCTGGCCACGGTTTGGGGCGCCATGGGAGAGAGCAAACGGAAACGAAAGCGAGGGAAGGCTCTGAGTACCAATTGATGTAGAACAGCCCGTAGGTTTAGAGTAAACAGCCCGTAAGTTTAGAGTACACGCTTGAGCAATAGAACAGAGAAGAAATAAGGTATCAAGGAGAAGAATTAGAGATCGAAGAGACGAAGGGAAAGGGAAGGAATCAGAGAGTTTAAAGCAAGGAAATTTATCATTAATCAAGTATGCCTTAAAAGATTACAAACAACTCTATTTATAGAGGCAAAACCCTTTTTAGTCTAGGAAAAGGAAAAGTAAACTTTAAGAAATAGGAAAGCAAATTAACTAATAAGAGATCCTTTAACAAGAAGGAATCTTTAAGAATCGGGAAAACTAATAATAGGAAAACTAATAAGAGGAAAACTAATAATATGCATTCTGCATCAGAGGAACATAAAGATTTTTGAGGGAGCAAGCGATGCGGCAGTTCAGGCTTTGATTTGATGTTTTCCCGTTGTGCTAAGGGAGCTATTTTGGTTTTGATGGACATCTCATTCATCCCAATTGTATTAGTTTCTTTCATAATAAAAATTGTGGTAAAAATTTGTTGAATACTGGTCAGAAGCAAAGGAAAGCATGATAAAAGGGGTGTTGTTTTGGCTTTCAATCTGGCACAATGATGCTATTGAGTGTTTAGAACTCTGATAATAAAGTCCTTCAACTATTGGGGCATTTCTATCAATTCATATGACAGTAATGGGAGTGCAAGAAGCAGTTTAGGATATCATCTCCATTTCTTAATTATAAAGAGAAACGAAAAGAATAAAGTATCCATTTGTTTGTTTTAATCTCAAAATTTTGGGTGAGTTGATGTTCTTGTCGTCTATTTTGCAGGCAACTGCTACCCAGAAAGTCCAAAGTGATCTGATGGAGATGCTCCACATTCCAAGATGTGTAAAGTTTGTCAGCACAGTCAACAGACCAAATCTCTTTTACATGGTTTGTTTATTTGTTCATAGTTGCTCGCTTTGAATTTGAAGAGTGCAGACATAATTCCTTATTCATTAGGTACGAGAGAAGTCTTCAGTTGGCAAGGTGGTGGTTGATGAAATCGCAGAATTCATCCGAGACTCTTGTTCACATAATGATTCTGGCATAGTTTATTGCTTTTCTAGAAAGGAATGTGAGCAGGTTTGTGCTTCTAGTTTATTTTCCTGTCACATAATTTGTTTCTAGTTTATAGCTGAAGACTTTGAGGCCCTAATAATAGAGGACCAAAAGCAGACTATATTCCTTAACGGCTCCCTCTCCCCTCTACAATCTTCTATAACCATTCTTGTACTTTTCAATCAAATGTCACAAATCCATTAAACTATTTCCTTATCCACACCTCGAAAACCCTTGCCCCTCATACAAAAAGGTAAAAATAAATGAAGCTGGTATTACCTAGCACGGCTATACATTCATGGAATTGGCAGTCTCGTTTCGGTCAGATTGCATTTAAGCTGGGGAGTTGGCAATGTTGACCCTTCCAAAATTGTCAAAAACATGATAGATATAGTTAAAGAAAAAAAATCCAGAAATGATTGTAGGATAAGCAAGTTTTGAAGTATAATGCCCGAATTTGGTTGGTATTTATTACTTTACATTTATGATCTTAGGTTGCAAAGGAGTTGCGAGAGAGAGGAATATCAGCTCTTCATTATCATGCAGACATGGATGTAAATGCTCGTGAAAATGTTCATATGCGGTAATGTTGTTCACTCATTGTAGATACTTTGCAGTAAATTTGTTTTCATAATATGATTACTGGGTGACTGTACAGTGAAATTGCATCACTGTTGTTTTTTGTTTTTTGTTTTTTGTTGAGGAAATTGCATCACTATTGTTAATTCTCATCAAAGTATGCTATTTTTGGGAACAAAATCTTACTGGGCTATTTGTGCTGCTGACTAAAGCTTACCTTGGATTTAACCTCTTATTAGTTACATTTCTTGAAACTCTGGATGTCTTCTCTCTATCCCCCTGATGAGGACATCTTTGTCAAACCCATTAGGGTTTACAAAAGAAAGAGATGGAAGAGGAAGTCATTTAAATTGGTCTTTAAATCTGACAATTTTTTGTTCCTGCGATTAGTTTCTAACTTGTTCTCTAAGTTTTCCAGATTTTAGTAAGATTTTTAAGTTTTCCAGATTTCAGTGGGATTTCTAAGTTTCCTATTTTATTTAGGTTAGAATTTCTGTTTTAGCAAGAGATTTTTTTATCCTATTGTCTCTAGGTTTTAGTTTGCTATAAATACCCCTCTCATGTAATTCATTATGGAGTTGAGTTTTTGAGATATTAATTAAAGTTTATTTTCCAGAGATTGGAGACTTCTTGGTGTGAAGCCAAACCCCTGGAGTGATTCCAGACCTCCTTGTTCGTTCTATTTTCTGTTTTCCATTGTTTTGGCTTCCGCTAAATACATAAACACTCAATTCACCCATATCCTACATCACCCCCAAGTGTCACAAATATGAAATTCTGGTTTCTTTCCCAGATTGTGGATTCCTTATCCGCTCTTTGTAATTAACTTTCAGTCTTTAATAAAATTATGTTTCTTTTATAAATAAATAAAGTATTAGTGCCATAGTCGGACAATACCCCGAATGAAGTATCAGACATCTATTTGGCTGTATCAGAAGAGTATTACTCCATATCCACAACATTTTAAGTATTTGTGCTTCATAGAGAACAGGTAGTGGCATAAGAGTGAATAAGTTGATGATGGAGAGTGATATAATTGAGAGTGAGGATGAAGTGATTGGTTTCTTTGAGAGGTTGTACACTGAAGAAGTGAATTCAAGCTACATCTAGTTTATCAAACCAAAAAATATGGATGACACTACAGCTTTGAAGTCTAGAATAATGTCAGAAAGAGAAGTGTTCCTAAATTCAGGAGAGCTAAATCATTTGGTTGAGGATTTGGGAAGGGGGAAGAAAGCTAAAACATTATGGGGTTGTTTGCTGTTCGCAGTTTTCTGGAACATTTAGTTGGAGCACAATAGAAGAATCTTTGAGGATTATAAGGGCGTGGGGGTAGAGAAATTTGAGATAGAGTGAGGTTCTGGGCAGCTTTATGGGCATCGGTCTTTGGCTGATTTTAAGGATTATGCTGATTCTTCTATAATGTTGGATTGTTAGCAGCTTTGAAGTGAGAGTATAATTTTTTGTTTAGTGAGCATGTTCTATTGTACTTCCTTTTGAGTTGTACTTTCTTGTTTTTACTTGTTCTTTCCCAGATTGTGGATTCCTGTTTCATTCTTTATAATTAGCTTTTTTACGTTAGTAAAATTATGTGTCTTATATTTAAAAAGAAAATGAAAAAAAAGGAGAAACAGATGCCCAAAGCACTACCCAATACTTGACCTTATCCCACACCTCCTCCACTTCCAACCCTCAAGCATCATCAAAGATCCGTTGCTTTCTTTCCGACCAAATAGCCTAATTCATAGCCATCATCATACAGCCCCATATTACTTTAGTCTTTTTTCCCCCACCCAATAAAGTTTGTCACCCAGCAAAGAAAAACAGTCTTTTGGTGCCACCCAACTAACAGTGATCTCATTAAATAAAAGCACCATAATTTCCAGCTAAACTGGCAAGACAAAGAAGCATGATCCACACTCTCCCCCGCACTCATGAATAAAATACACTAATGTGGCATAACAACAATCTTGGTCTGCATCTTTGGAGTAAATCACAGGTGTTAACATTCCCGTGTACCACCAACCAAGCCAAAACCTTAACCTTGGGTGGGACCTTAGATTTCTAAATCAGGCTGAAAGGAAGAAACAGAGAACCACCTGGTATGGGTCTCAGCCGATTACAAAAGTCTCTAAACACCATGTTCTTGCATCCTCTCTATATGGAAATAATCTCACCTCCTCCAGAAAGCCTATTTAAACTCAATTGTCACCCTTTATTGTCTATTCTCAGCAACTAGTATTACCGTTATGGATGTTGAGATTACTCTGCCTTTCTTTGAAGTTATTTATTTAGTTTGTTGAATGCTTATTCATTGTCATGTGTCGACATATATTCTTTTGTTTAGTCACTTTCTGGATCCCCTTTTGTATGTTGATGATACAGGTGGAGTAATGGAAAACTACAAGTCATCGTTGGCACGGTATGCTTGTTTTCAGTTCCCTTATTCATTTTAGAATCTTCTTTTTTGCCAATTGATATTCCTTACACCTTAGCTTGCATATGTGTTCCAGGTAGCATTTGGCATGGGAATCAACAAACCAGATGGTTAGTATTTCATAATGAACTGTTTTGTTTTGGGGTATATGGCTTCTGCTATAGAAATTTAAAATATCCTACTTTGCATACTAGTTTAACAGTATGCGGGGACTTGATTAATTTGGTGGTTTTCTAGTCATCATATTGGAACTTGACACCTATTTAGGAGCAGTGATTTCATAGGCACGTGCTTCAACGGGGCAATACCATGTAGGCGTAATTGAGGCTTACACAAGGTGCTGGAGGTGTGAATGTGCAATTAAGGCGCAAAAGCAATAGATCTAGGCGTCTTGTTTTTCTTTTCAAAGCACCCAGGGCCCAAACTAAGTAGTTTTGGCCCTTTCATAAAAAAACTTTAAACCCGTATCTCAGTTAGACAGACCTGATAGCTAGCTATCCATTTTCTCCCAGCAGCTGTGCATGACTTCTTCTCTCTTGGAGGGCAATATTTCCCCACATTCAACCTCCTAAACACTAAAAAATTAAACAACCCATATAATATTTATTGAATTCGGCATACAAAATGTGATTCCTATCCATTTTCGACATCTAGGGTTCAAGGGAAGCTGGGAATTTCAGAACCTAGGCTTTGGACAATATGTTTGCAATATATATATTTAAAGATCCCTCAAATAATTTTATTTGAGGGACACCCTTTAGAGTATCCTACAAATTTTTTTTCCAACAATCGAAACCATCTATTTTTTAAGTCTTCTTTCATAGATCATCCCTACAAAAAATTAGATAAATTGGAAACCATTTAGACATCTAATGGTGTCCAACAAAATAAATGAACTCGGTGCTTCAAGAAAGTACTCAAATTTCAATAATTTAATTGAGGGGTCAAATGATATTGGATTCAAGTGATTTTTTGTAGAGATGATCTTCGAATGAATATCTACAAAATAGACGGTTTGGATTAATGAATTACAATGTATGGTGGGCCCTACAAGGGTGTCCCTCAAATAAGTTATTTTAGGGATTCCTCAATCGAAGCTCATTGTATATATATATATGTTCCATTATAAAATTTCTAAGCATAAGAGGCTTCGCAGCGAGGCTCTCGATAAAATGCCTCGCTTTACGTGTTAACGTTTGAAAACATTCATTGGGAGTCATCGATTAAGCATGATGTTTCTCAAAAGGGATTTTTGTAGAAATGTCACGTGAACTTATACATCAGTGTCAATTTGTCACCTTAAAGAAAACTTTAAGAGAAATGTCACCTTAATTTTTCAAAATTCATGATTTGTCATCTGACCAACACCATCCAATTTTCCATCCATTTTAAAGGGTATTTTAGTCTTTCTATTTTTAAGGAAAAAAAAAAAGAAGAAAAAAGAGACCTCTCTCCCCCCCTTCTCCCCCACCCCAGCCCCCACTCACCCCCAAAACACATTGCACTAGACTCCTCCCCTCCTCTTCTCTCTATATCTATCTCTCTCTCTAAGCATGTATAAATTTTTTTATGGTGTTCATTGAGCATGTCTAAAATTTTCAGATACCTGATTTAAAACTACTTAAGCTTCCCACTCAAAATCCAACCCCTTTCTTGTTTAAAAGATATACAATTCTTTTACAATGATTTTTCCATTTTTAAAATACCCTTGAAAATGGAAAGACTAAAATACCCTTAAAAATGGATGGAAAATTGGATGATGTTAAAGTCAGATGACAAATCATGGATTTTGAAAAATTAAAGTGACATTTCTCTTAAATTTTTCTTTAAGGTGACAAATTGAAACTGAGGTATAAGTTCAGGTGACATTTCTACAAAAATCCCTTCTCAAAACCATCATGCTTACAGGCCAAGATATTCCAAACTACCGCAATATACACATTCGCGTGCGCACACATCTACAATCTCTGTACTGTACATAAAGCTATGAATGTGCAAAAATATTCACTGAATTGAGAGAAACTTAATAGATTATTGAATGCTTATTTCACTTAAAAATTTCTCTATCCCAAACAGGTATCTAATTTTCTGATGTCATATCTTAAACCAAAGACAAAAGAGCTTTTAGCTAGAAGCTTCAATTTTAATTTTAATTTTTTGAAAAGAGACATAATCTATAAAGAATTTATAAAGATTTTTTTTTTCAATTTGATTTATAATTTACACTACTTTTAGACCGTAGGGCTAAAACTTTATCATGCTTTAATTTGTTCAATCAATGAATTTTATTTTTGGTGTGTTATGGGTTGGGTTGATAATGGATTTTATTTTGTTAACACTTCGGATCTTGTCCAAAGGAAAATACCATTTATGTATCTGTCTCCTCATTGGTGTGTGTTATGTAAGCATTGTGAGGAGAGTGTGGACCACCTTTTCTTACATTGCCCTTTTTCCTCAAGTCTTTGGGGCCTTTTGTGGAGGGAGGTTGGGACTGTTTGGATGATTCCAAAAGGGTGACTGTTTGGATGATTCCAAAAGGGTGCTCTGATTTCCTTTGTTCTGACTTTGTGGTTTGGGGATCGGGGAAGTGCGCTTCTACCTTATGGGGCTGTTTGGTCCACTCTGTTTTCTGGAACATTTGGATGGAGCGTAATAGGGGAATTTTTGAAGACTATAAGGGAGTTGGAGTGAGTGATTTGTGGGATAGAGTTAAGTACTGGGCAGCTTTGTGGGCTTCTGTTACAAACGATTTTAAAGACTACTCTTATTTCACTATTAGGAGGGATATGGCAGCTGCGGTTATTTGAGGGTTGGGGGGTGTGTTGTTCTGTGGTTTTTCGGTTTTGTTCCTCCCTGTTAGTTTGGGAGGGGTAGGTGTTGTTTGTTTCTTTCTGTGTTGTTTGTGTTCTTCGGTTGTGGTTGCCTTATCCACCTCCGTGTTCTTTTGCTTAATAAATTTCATTTCTTCGCAAAAATTTGTTTATAGGGTACTTGGTGTGTGATTTTGGTTTATGCAGATGTCTCATCTAACCTGTAGTCCAGTTTTCAAACAAACTATTTTAATTCATGCTTTTCATGAACACGCACGTAGAACAATATTGATGTGTATAGTAAATTGGAGGCCCGATACTATATGAATGGCTGATTTTTCATCCTTGCTGTAGTTTAGGGAACTGCCTTGTCCCCTATGTTGTAATTTTCTTTTGTTTTCAATGGAAATACTTTGTTCTTCAAAAAAAAAAAAAAAAAAAGATAAAGAAAGGATAGTTTTGAATACAATAAATAAAAATAATTCAGAATTTCAAATTGTTCAGTATGAGAACCATTTTATATGTTAGAAAACCGTCATATGTCGTGCAACTTCTGCAAGCCACGTATCTTAAGCCATGGTGCAGCTCACATATGGGTGGATGGGGGTCAGGTCGGTCTAATGTTCAAAGTCTAAAGATCCCAGACAGAAAAACCTATGCAATTGATGCTTTCTAAAGATCCCAGACAGAAAAACTTATGCAATTGATGCTTTCTTCTTTTATGTTATGTCCCTGTGCATTGTCTGTCATACATGGACACTTTAAGTCTTATTTTGCTGTTATATTTAATACTTGGTAACTGCTTGTAGTCAGGTTTGTCATCCATCACAGCCTAAGTAAATCGATGGAAACATACTACCAGGTTTTGTGCCTTTCCAGCTACACTTAAATATTTCTTTAATTTTATCCCTTCTGTAACCTTCATTGCTCCAGGAAAGTGGCCGAGCTGGACGAGATGGACTCCCTTCTCAATGCCTACTTTACTTTAGACCTGGTGATGTTCCTAGGCAGGTATTATTTTCCACCACTGCATAACTGTACAATTTCCTAGAAGATTATGTAATCTTTGAATTTGACATTTCTCTGAGCAGAGTTCAATGGTCTTCTATGAAAATTCCGGATTGCAGAACCTTTATGACATAGTACGATATTGTCAGGTAGTGTCCTCCATTTTAAGCATCACATTTTCTGCAGGCCACAAGCTTCAACTCAGCTTTAAACTGATGCGTCATAGAAGTGCCTGATTATTGTCAATATTGAAACGAATCTGAACTATCCACAAAAAATAAAAAGGAAATAAAAATACAGGTGGTGCTTGCCACCAACCAAAATACTCATTCCATCTTCCCTTAAAAACAAGTAATTATAATTTTACCCTTTCTAAAAGTACGTAGAAGACAAAAAATACTTATTTTACCCTTTGTCTTGCTTGAACAAGCACCTTAATTTATGGATCTGTTCTTCTGATGTTGAACATGTGATCCTTTCCACACAAAAAAACATATTCTCTCTTGATTTGAATTTATTTTTGAGTTTACATACTTATGAGGACTGAATAACAATTACACTCATTGCATCATGATGAGAGAGTCATACCTCCTTTAGTTTCCTAACATTTCTAGCCTTGGGCCGGATACATTTAAATTTCTGCAATACTTGTGCTTAATCTAGCATAAGATGTAGTCTTATCGATTTCTCTTTACTCTTGCAGTCAAAAAGACAATGTCGCCGTAGTTCGTTTTTCCGCCATTTTGCTGAGCCATTACAGGACTGCAATGGTACCATTGTTTTATTGGTAGTTAGTCCGTGTGTTCACAAGCACATGCATATGCACTCATGGGGACACAGTTAGTTAGTTTGGTATTACAACTGCCTATCTCTAATATAAATGCAATCAATGCTATCTCAGGGATGTGTGACAACTGTGCATTTTCAAATGAGGTTAAAGAAGTGGATGCCTCTCGTATGTTTTTCTGAATTCTCTCCAAAAGAGTACAATCCTTTATTAATTGTCTGTTATTTTATATTATGCATTAATGACATTGGTGTAGCTTCATTTCTTTTTGTGGTTTCTACCTATGCAATTTCAGTCTGTTCCTTCCACGTAGCCTATTACATTTTGTCTATGAGAATTTACACTTTGTGTGTCTAGTTATTTTCACTTTGTACTCAAATTACTGTCATCACTAATTATGTTTTCTGCTAGTCTTCCATTATGTCATGACAATAAAGCGGACAAGATATCCGCTAGTCTTAAATACAGAACGATAAAACTAAAAATCACAGCCGTGTTCCAGTCAGAAAATATTGAAGGAAAAGAAAAAAAGCCCAAACGCAAACCCTCTCCGACAAGTAGTCCAGCTCCTCCCGCCGCAGGACAACCTAAAAATTCTTCAACGACTCTATCCAAATAGCTGAGTAAGAATGGTCAGATTCCTCATTTTAGCAATGCCGTGTATAATGCATGACTGCATTTTGTTGCCAACAAGGAAAGATTATGGATTCTTAGTTGTGAAAATGATGTAAGCCCCTTAGTTGTGAAAATGATGTAAGCACCAAAAAAGGAGGAAGACTAAGGTTTATAAGCTCGAGGATAAAAAGGGTAACAATCTTATTCTGAAAAGGCAAACTAGATTAACCTTTGGGAGAGATTAACAAAATCTAGATTAGTCGGACTCCTCTTCCCAAATGACAAATCAAAAGTTGTAGGCTTCCATTAGAATGGTGGTATGCAGAACAACCTGATGAAATTTGAATCGTCAAATTACTGAATTTCATTGCTTAAATGCCTGGGATTTTTTCTTTTATCTTCCAGGATTTCCTTAGTATGGTGGTATGCCAAACAACCTGATGAAATTTGAAATGTGTTTGTTTTGAGTAGTGAGAAAAATACTTTTTAAAATTTCGCTCATTTTGGAACATCATGGAAATGTCATGTCCTTGTTTTTAGTTGTGGTACGTGTTGATTCAGTTGAACCTTTTGATAATACCCTTCAACCTTCTGTTTTCAGAGGTGAGGGATAAGCATTGCCATATAACATTAATACTGCAATTTCTTATGTAGAATTCTTAGAGTCTTGTTTGATTAAACTATCAATTTTCATTCATTCGGTAAAACTATTTGTGGTCACCCATCTTAAATGCTTATATCATCAGCTGGCTTTTTTCTTCTTCTTTTCTTTTAGTTTTTAGTCTTTCATGAAAATAATGTGCGCGCATATTCTTCACTTGGAACGGTTATCTTTGATGCATAACATTGGTGTGCTTTGCAGGTCATGCGAAGCTTATTATTTCTTTGCTGCAAGATACACAAGAAAATGATCAGAGATTGACAGTGTTGCAATTAGTTGATAAAATTAAAGCAAAGCACAAGGAACTAGGTATGTTTTATTGCTTGATAATTTAATTAGTTTTAACTTAGATTTTTGGTACCGATGGAAATATACCATATTAGCTCAGAGACACCACATATCAATAAAATGTTTCTAATACCAGTAAGTCTTGGTACATTATTTCATTTTAATTTTAATGTGGATCACTTGCTAGTTCAATGTGTTGATCAACCTTCCCCGCTATAATATTGTATTATTCATAGAATGGAAACTTATTTTTGGTGTATGAAATACTCAGGTTCTGAGCTAAAGAGGGAGGAAATAGAGCAGCTTGTCATAAAGCTCATATTAGACAGAAGTTTGGTAAGTAGCCTAACTTTTGGACCTTTTAAAAGTTGATTGTTCCCAAATTTTACTAGCTGGTTTTATGAAAATATGGAAAATTTTGAGTTTTAAGTTTTAACTAATATTTGTTAGTTTGATATGCATTTTGGCCCATTCCCTAATCCCTTAAGATTTTGGGTCTGGTGATTGCCCCACATGGTATCAGAGCTCTGGTTGTAGGAGGTCCTAAGTTAAATCTCCAATCCCCATTGCCCACTTCTTTGTTGTTTTGAAAGGTGCAGAGTGGGTGATTTAGCAGATGCACTTTAAAGAAAAAATAGAGAAATCCTCTCTAGGACCTTGAATTCTCAAGGGAAGATAAAAAAAAATAAAAGATAGATGTAAATCTCTAAAATCTGGAAGTTTTGATAAAATTGTATAAAGAAGCTGTGTACTATATCTTTTTAAAAGAGTATTTAAACAACAGTTACAGCAACCATAGCATCCTAGCCCTTAATTACTCTAATCCTGGCCCGCCAAAATACTTTAAACTCACACGACTGTAAAGATTATTATCTCCTATATTAAATAACACATAAACAACTAAAGCTTCTTGGATCTACTGGTTGTAACTTGTATAAAAATATTCAATGAGCTAGTCCTTTATTGTTGATACAAAACTTTTGAATGCATCAATTCCTTGGTCCCTTATAATACTGGTATTTTCTTGAAGTTTCTGAATTATTCCTAGAAAACATGTGTATCTTACCTGAACAAATTAAATTAAATTAAATTGTGTTAACTTTGACTCTGCCCAACCCAAAGCATTGGCAATTTCACTTGTGCATTTGTCTGTTTTTGCCCAGAAATTTGTTTGCTTGATGTATGTTATTTACTCTTTTTTTTTCTCATTGAACAACTCAAAACAGTAGGCAATGCTCTTGTATAACAACCTATAAGTGATTGAAATTTTTAAAGGCAAAAAGATTGTCTCCTAATTTTTCTCTCTATAAAGTATGCAATCTGTTAAATCTGATGTAGGCATATTATTAATTTAGTTGACCCTTTGTAACTATGCATGATGTGGTTGTTTCAAGTATGTTCTGTTCTCGATGCAGAAAGAAGAATTTCAGCATACAGCTTATTCCACAAATGCATATGTAACAATAGGACCCTTGGCAAATCAAGTATTGCATGGTAAGAATGATTTTTTTTCCCTCGAAAGATGTACCATATAACCATTGTGTACTGAAAATCTATGTTTGATTTTCCAGTGTTTCTCTTTGTATTTCCATATTCTGACACAGATATTAGTTTTATGTTAACTCCATTATTATCGAAATTGCTACGTTCTGAAAGTTTCAGTTTTGAGGAATTTAATATTGAGAATAATAACATTTTTGTAGCGTCACTGGTGCCTTTGTCTGGACAGCACTGTCGAAACCCCTATCTGAATTGGTTCTGTTGAAAAATCTTAACTAGTTTAACATTGTCATGATATACCATGCTAACGTCCTACTCAATGTTGAACCTTAAAGAAAAGATCAGTCTAGTAAAAGGAAGAGATTGATGATTTATCCCAATGACATTATGCTTAGTTAATATTACAAGAAATTTTCCAGAAAATTTAAAATTGTATGTGTGTGTATATATATATATATATATATATATATATAACCAAGAAAAAAAGGGTTCTCTTACCATAGAATACTGAATTGTGAAGTAAAATAAGATTGTAACAATCAGGAACCAATACTGCCTACCTGGAAGAGTTAGGTTTGGAACTTCTAGGCTGATACAATAAGTTGGTTGATTACTGCTTTTCTTGTTATTTGTTTTGGTTTGTTATTTATTCATTTTATTATAATTATTCTTGGCATTTCTAGAAATACGCACTTCTAAGAGGGCCACAAACTTTGCTGTGCTCTTCATGCTTCCTTTAAGATACTGACAATGACAATCAAGAGTAGCCTTTTCTGTTACTCTTAGTTTGAAGTAATACTACAGTTAATAGTTTGCTTCAAATTTTTTGATTTTTTCGGTCAATATAGTTTGCTTTTACGTACTAGTTCTGTTGATGAAGTTGGCAAAACAGCCTTTACCTGTACCCTTCTATGGATGAAGGATTCTAACAGTGAGCATTACAAGTATTGAGCCATTTTTTGTTTTCCATCCCTTTTGCACTGAGTTTCTACTTCTGTTCTCAAGACTAGCCCATATGTGTATCCATTAAGAAAGAAAAGTGTTTTAATACTGTTGACTCCTTTTTGGTTTATTTTCTGGTTATGCTCTAATTGGCATCATTCCCTCGTCTTTTCACATTTAGGGAAGTGCAGTGTTAAACTTGAAATTTCTAGCGGACAAAATAAAGTAGCTGGTATAAAATCAGTTAAACGCAGTTGTGCTTCCTCTGGTTTGGAATTGAAGCTAGATGAGCTGAGAAAGGAACTCTCCTCAGTTCATGGAGGAATATTCCCGCATTCTGTTCTCTCGACTCAACAAATCAATATGATAAGTGCCCAGAAGCCAAATTCTATGGAACTGGTTCGTTTCGTAAACATTACTCTTCCATTCAATATATTCTTAGCCATATTACATCAACGTGTTAAGTTAGTGGGAGCTTGTGCCTGGTATAGTTGTCTCTGGAACAAAACCTACTATATATATGTCTTAACTGCCTTTTCAAAATTTTGTGCAATTTGTGCCATCTAGTAAAAACGTATTTCATTCCTTTGCAGTTGGAGAATATAATTGGAAAACTCAAGGCAGAGAAATACGGAAGTAGAATACTTGAGCAAGTAAATACGTATGCAAATTCAACACAGCCGGAGGATGCCAAAGAAGATCAAGATATTGAAAATAGAGCCTCAAAAAGGCTAAAGAGCAAAAAGCATCTAGTTCTTGTTGAGAGCAGTGATGATGAATCCTGACAGAAACAGTTCTGATTCTTGTAAGTATTTTTTCTGTGTCTTCCCACAACATAGCTCTTGTATTAAGTATGGGGCTCATACTTGAGTTCCGAGGCACCCTTGTCAATTTTGTGGCGTAGATGGAAATAGGAATAAAAAATTATATTTCTTGCCAATATTGAGAACTGCTGAAAAGGTGTTGATTTCTTCAATCAATGGTAAAAGGGTGAAGAAGTCAATTTTCTCTTATTTATTTATTTTTATTTTTGGGTTTATTTTCATATGGAGTTCTGATATCAAAATACTATCAACGTGGCCACGAACACACACAAATGCCCTATCAAACTAACAGAGTAATATCGTGAGGAAAAAAAAGAAACTAACATAGTACTATTAACTTTTATTTTGAACCCTTTGGATGTAAATAGATCTAACAGCTAAAAAGAATTCTACAAATATTTGTATACAGAAGCTAATTGCGGGATGGCAGCGGAGGTGGTCGGGGTTGGGTTTGCCATTCGGGTAAAAGGAGGCCTGTAGTTTTGTCAATTCTTCAAGTGTGTGACATGCAAAATGTAATAATTTTATTAAGGGATCTCTTATTTGAGGGATATCTTTGCAGGGCACACTTCACAGTATATTTCACTAATATCATTTGACAGTCATCGAAATTTTAGTACTTTCTTGAAGTACCATGTTCATTGATTTTGTAGGACACAATTGGATATCGAAACAGTTTCCGATTTATCTAATTTTTTTGCAAAAATGATCTATGAATGTAGACTTAAAAAATAGATGGTTTGGATCGTTGAGAAAAAATTCGTATGGAACTCTAAACAGTGTCTCTCAAATAAAATTATTTTAATAATCCTTCAATAGAAGGGGACTGAATTATTAAAATATATGGATGCAACAAAAGTTGTCCCTAGTCAATAAGTTCAAGGAGATATGGGAGATAAACTATATATTACTTGCACGGTGCAGTGATAGTTTTCCTTCTCAGCCATGCCTACAAAACTACAATCGCTCTCCTATATACACTTGAAGAGTGAAAACTACGCAAATTATCTATTGACCAAAAAAAACTACACAAATTATCCTTAAGACAATCAACCGACATTGGCAAAATTGCCAAATTTTCACTTTGCAGCATTATTATTCTGCCTATGCAAAGGACAAAATTAAAATGAAGAATATTGCTTTCCAGAAAGATAGCTGCCATGCACTTGCTTACTTAAAATATATGTAATCTTGTGGGAATATAAGGCCTCGTTTGGTGAGTTAGCTTGAACTGATGGGTTTTGAAACATTGAATTGGGATGACTTAGACTGACTAATAAAAAATGACCTTGCTTTATCTTTTACTCTAAAGAGTGCTTTACTAATGTGAATGCTGGTGTAGATTTATTTTGAAGAGCAGAGTGAAATATTTCATTGACTAAAACTAATATTTCCTGAGAAATAACAACACCAAACTTAAGTTTAAATTTACGGTCATTTCAAACCATAATGGGGATTGTAGTAATTCTAGTTTTACACTATTTAGAGCTAAAGCTAAATTTTTCTCCTCCAAAATACAACTATTCACGTATTGTCATGACTCAAACAGTTTTTTCCTTCAACCCTACAGACTCAAAATTTGAGTCCGCTTTATTAAATTGTTTAAGAATAATTAACCCGAATCTATTTTGTCGTTAATTTTTCTTAACATTATTTTTGTTTAAACCTTCGTGAAAAATATTTTTACGTGCATTTCCTAGGCACCATTTAATAGAAAAAGTAAATTAATAATTGGAAAAAAAAAATTATAATTTCAAATTTAGGCCTCAAATAAAATGGATACTCACCACATCTTCAAGATTGGAGTTGGAGCCACTTGCAGGCCTTGGATTGTCCTTAGTGACATGTCTTCAAAAAGAACATTGTTGGTTGATGATCTTAAATTGAGAAGCAATGGCTTGCATTGTTTGCAGTTTGGGTCCAACCATGCCCGATTAGTTTCCAAAAACTTTTGTTACACAAGAAACCAAAATGTGTGTCGTTTGCTTGATTGGTGCCAACAACCCCATCTTAAGTGATAGGAACACGCAAAGGACCCACTAGTGTAGTGGTTTGGTGTATTTACTCCCTCAGGCCAGGTCCTGGGTTCGAGTTCTAGCATCCGTGTTGTGTGTGTGAGTTTAATATGCTATCGCCCCTTTCAATAGGAAAAATCCTCCCAAAAAAAAAAAAGTGATAGAAAAACAACCTCTGCATAATGGTTCATCTTCTTGTGGTTTCCCATTCATACATCTTTGGGGTTTTGGGGTCATTTCCAACAAGAATAAAAGGAGGATGAGAAAGGAAAAAATGATTGTGGTGGATTATTTAACAAATGGATGGGTATTTATAGAGTTGGGATGATTTTGGCGTTTGATCTGATTTAAATTAATTAAAAATAATAATTTGACCGTTGGATTTTAATTCCAACCGTTGGATCTGGGATTTTTTTCTCATTGCAATTTCTTAGATTTAATCATCATTGTTGATGAAGATGTAGCCATTGGGAATTTATTCTTATTATAAAAAAATAAAAAATTTGTTTAAAGGGGTCATCCGATTTCAATGTCCCTTTCATATGAGCCACACAAATTTTCCAGTCGGGGGCAAATCCTGAAGGGAATTATGCTTGAAACTCTGCATGGGCTAAATTTCCACTTGTCTAAATACAAGCGTTGGAGGAGCTTCTTGGGCTAAATTGTCCAATTTTAAGTTTGAAACCCATAGGCCTAAAACCTAAAAATTCACTTTTAGCCCAAAAAAACTCATCCAACCTAGGTATATGTTAGGGCTAAATTATCCCTTAAGCAGAAATATGGCCAAAATATAACCTAGGTTTCTAATTCGGGCTAAAATTTGTGGAGCCGAACAGCCAGCCCACTTGAATCCATGTGCAACACCTAATGCGAGTGGAGCCCAATTGTAGCATTTGTCGGACACTTTTGCTGAACCCAAGCGACGAGTTGTGCAAGATATGGATGGAGCCCCTGAGATACAAAAGTACTTTTTGAATGCCAGTTTTTTTTATTTTAAAAAAAAAAAAATTGTCCTAACGGGCTGAATGTTGGTCCAAAATAAAATTCAATGGTAAAAAATTTAAAAATTTATTCTAAATCAAATCCAGCCCTAAAACTTATCCCAAAATCTATATATACGCATTAGGGATGATGATTTGGCCTGTGGGCCGAAGTAGGTAGCCAGACGGGCCAAAATCCTGCCCAACTCGATGGTTTGCCCTGCTTAGCCTAGCCCTTCTAAGGTTAGGTAGGACTTGGGCTTAGGATTTGAAACCCTCGACCTGTCCGCCTAGGGCGTTCGTCTATGCCCTTATCTTTTTAAGATTTAATTGATGCACTCCATAACTTCATTTTGTACTTAGTCAAAATAATGTAATACGTATGATAAACTAGTAAACTTCGTATTTTGTTTACACATGTTATAAATTAAGTTTTTATTTATTTATTTAATGTTGTCTAAAATTTTGTAACAAACAAGCAATATATACACTATATCTTTTGGTCCCCCCCCCCCCCCCCCTTTTCTTTTATTTTTTAATCAAGTTCAAATTTAGTGGTTATATGAAGAATTTGAAAGCTTATTTTGGTTTTATTAATTATAATGGCACAAATTGCTTTAATTTTCATGATGTCAATCCTAGTTTGGAATAGAAGTAACACATTTTCATAAGATTTATTTTTAGGTATAATATTTTTTAAATATATTGGTTATTGGTCTAAATTTAATAAAAGAGTTTGATATTTGTTTTCTTAAGACTCTTTATCCATCACGTTTGACAAAAAAGATGTAACAAAAAGATTTAAAAGACTTAGAATTTTCTTTTTAAAAAAAAGTCCGGCCAGTTTAGGCCCATGGTGTCCTAGCCCGGCCCTACGAGCCAGACTCGATGGGCGAGCTCAGGCCAAGCCCTTTGAAATCTAGACCCGACTTAAAAAATTAAAAAAGCCTTAAATTTTGGCCCGGTTTGATGACGAACCCTAATGCCCATATATTTGTTAAATAATACACCAAAATCAACCCCAAATTATGTTTGTGGAATATCAATTTGTTTTAGGTTAAATTGTTCAGAATAATAAATCACAAAGTTATAAACAAAAATTAATTCAAGAAAAATTAACTAAAACAATTGAATTAAACCAATTTTAAAAAATTTAATAAAGCTGAAGACTCAAATTTTGAGTTTGCAATAGAGTTAGGGAGAAAAACTGATTGAGTTTTAAGAATACATGAATAGTTTTATTTTGAATGATGAAATTTTGGGTTTAGTCCATTATGGTTGGAGATGATCGAACGAGAGAAACAGAGAAAAGTAGAAATTAAAGATTGAAATTTTTTGATGCAAATTGCAATGCCCGACGTTTGGGTGTAAAGTAAAATACAAGTAGGCATTTATAGGCTTTTGGTCGTTTGGTGAACGTACACAACACATAAAAAGCAGCGCGTTGTCAAAGACAGAAAGGTCAGCTTTTGTCTTTTATTATGGGTGTTGTGCTTGACATTATGACTTGCCTTTTCTGTTCTGCACCAACCAGAACTTCAAAACTCTTTTTCTCTCTCTCTTCGTAAACTTTTTTATCTTTCAAATAAAGTAAAGCCAAAAAGCATAACGGACCCTTTCGCACTTTGCTTTTTTATTGCATTTTCAAGTTTCCTCCTTTCCGAATCTAAAGCCTCGAAGCCCACCGCAAACCCTCTAAATTACTCTGCTTATGGCAGACAGCTCCAGATCTCCCACAAAACGCCCAAGACTGAGTCAAAACGACGTCGTCGGTCACGGCCATCAGCCCCTCCTTCCTGGGCTGCCCGACGACATAGCCCAAGTTTGCCTCTCCCTTGTCCACCCTTCCGTTTTGTTCTCCGTTTGCACCTCATGGCGTCGCCTTATTTACTCCTCCTCCTTCCCTCCTTTCCTCTCTTTGTATGCTCTCTTGACCTCCTCATCTTCCCCCAATTCCATCCAATTCTACAGCTTTGACCCGCTCTCATCCAACTGGCACGCCCTTCCCGCCACTCCCCCGGATCCACCTCTCCGCCTCTTCCTCCGCCACCCTTCTTTCATCTCCCGCAACCTCCCCATCCAATCCGTCTCCGTCTCCGGCAACCTCGTCCTCGTCGCCGCCACCACTAGCAATCTTCTCCCGGCTCTCCCTCGCCCTCTGGTTTTCGACCCAGTTGCTAAAAAATGGGCTTTTGGTCCACCACTCGCCACGCCGCGTCGCTGGTGCTCGGCTGGAGCGCTAGGCGGCGCAGTCTATGTGGCCAGTGGGATTGGGTCCCACTTCTCCATCGACGTTGCGCGTTCTGTGGAGAAGTGGGACTTAACCAAAAACAAAAAGCATCCGAATGATCACTTGGGATGGGAGTGGGAGAAAGCTAGAGGGCTTAGAGATGGGAGATTCAGCAGAGACGCGATCGAGGCAGTGGGATGGAGAGGGAAGCTCTGCATGGTGAATCTCAAAGGGGACGCCGTGAAAGAGGGACTTATGTACGATGTGGAGAAGGACACGTGGCAAGACATGCCGGAAGGGATGATTGGAGGGTGGAAGGGGCCGGTGGCAGCCATGGATGAGGAAGTTATGTACGTGGTGGATGAGGCCAAGGGTGCCTTGAGAAGATACAATCCTGAGAAGGATGTGTGGGTGGAGATTTTGGAGTCGGAGAGGCTGATAGGGGCCGATCAGATCGCCGGCGGAGGTGGAAGAGTGTGCGTTGTTTGTCGTGGCAAGATTTTAGTGGTGGATGTTACGGCAGCGCCGCCGAGCTTTCGGGATGTGAAAACGCCGTTGGGACTGGAAGCGGTGGCGATTCATATCTTGCCCAGAATGAGCCACGCTGTTTGATTTTTTAATTATTTTTGTATCAATTCATTTGACCATTTAAAGCTGAAAGTGAAAATTTGTCTACTTTTGAAAAAACAAGTGGTTGTGATACAACTGATTCGGTCGTTGAATTGTCATTATTATGAGCCCTCCAATCTTTGATAATGTCACGTGGAGGGTGTTCAGAGATATCAATGCAACTGGTGAAGGTGGCCTTTTTGTATACTATTGAAATACGAATGCCAAATCAACAGATAGGAAAACGAGTGACCATTGCTTCGGTTTTATTTATTTATTTATTTTCTTTAAAATAACAGCTTTGATTTGGTTCTGCTACTGCTTTGATATTTTGGAAACTAACTTAAGCCCAACTGGACAAATGCTGCAAATGACTTGGTTTACTTAAAAATAAGCCTTTTTTTAACTAGAGAACCATAATAATTTAGGGGTGGGCATTATCCGGATTGGATTGGTTTCACTCATCTTAGAGAAGAGAGCTAGGTAGTAACAAGAATTTTATAGTCATACGACTCCGTGAATTTTACATATCTTGTTTGAGTTTTGAGGTGATGTGATGCATATGACGTCTGTTAAGATTTGAATTTTTTTTTTTTGTTAGTACAAGCGATTTAGGGAAGACGGGTGTACTCAAATATTTATTGGGTATATGGGGGTTTCGAAATCTCTGTTCACATAAGTGGAGGTGGAAAAACTCAACCAACTAAACTATACCTAGTAGTTGTTGTTAAGATTGAATGTTTAGACAAAGCTAGGATAACATGTTGAATTGATGGCATAATTGTGCCTTTGGTTGGATAAATTAATTCAAACTTAAAGGTGAAATTTGATTTTAGCTGCCCGATTGCTCTCGAAAAACCCAAAAAAATTTCACATTATTTGATTTCGATTTCGACTGCAAGGCCATCTCCAACCTATGAGGCCAAACCCAAAAAAATCCCCAAATTATAGCCCAATATCTCTCCCAACCCAATAAAAGTAAGAGGCCAAAATTTGGGAAACCCCAAACTTAGGGCCAAATACCAGTCCAGCTATTGCCTGGATTAGAATTTTTTTGTGTGGAGCCCACACAACCATAGTGTAGCCCATGTGCAAGGATGAAAGAACGGGGCCCGCACTGTTGTGTTGCAGAATCTGTCATTCTAGGTGTTGCGCTATGGTTTGCAGAAGTTTTGTTCTTCTTAAAAATAAAAAAAAAAATTTCAATAGTCATCCACATCAACGATCCATGCTAAATCTAAGCTATTTTAATGGTAAAAAATATATATATATTTCAATAGCTGAAATTTAAATCTAATGGCTAAAATAATATTTTAAATTAATCTAAATTATATCCAACTCCAAAACTCACTCCAAACTCTATAAATACCCACATATTTCTCAAATAAAATTATATTTATAGAATTTCAATTTTTTAGGTCAAATTGTTCAAAATATTAAATCATGAAGTTATTTAAAAAAGATTAAATGAAAATTTAGACTTAAACAATTCTTAAATAATTTAATAAAGTTGCAGACTTAAAATTTGAGTATGAAGGGTTAGGGAAAAAAACAGTTTGAGTCTTGGCAAAACTCAAATAGTTACTTTTTTGAAAGGGAAAATTTGAGTTTAAGTCCAAATGGGTTGGAGAAGGCCGGAACCTAGACCGTACGAACCACTATGATGTCCATGTGGCGTAGTTTTAGTGGTGGTTGTCAATATGTCAGCTTTTGTTGGGCGCTACGTGTGTGTAAGCAAACTAACATAACTTTGTCCATAATCGAACAGCAAAGGCAACATTGATGAACATTGATGTTTGAAGCAAAATTGCAAGGTGGCACCATTTGTGATAAGAACCCAAGAAAAGAAGTATAATTTCATTTGGGCTGCAGTAATCGGGGGGCTTTGAGACAGGAACTTGGAATCCAAAATCAACCACAAAAACAACCAGTCCCGTTCTCCTGGACTCTAATGTCACGTGGAGGGCGTTCAGAGATATCAATGCAACTGGTGAAGGTGGCCTTTTTGTATACTATTGAAATACGAATGCCAAATCAACAGATAGGAAAACGAGTGACCATTGCTTCGGTTTTATTTATTTATTTATTTTCTTTAAAATAACAGCTTTGATTTGGTTCTGCTACTGCTCTGATATTTTGGAAACTAACTTAAGCCCAACTGGACAAATGCTGCAAATGACTTGGTTTACTTAAAAATAAGCCTTTTTATAACTAGAGAACCATAATTTAGGGGTGGGCACTATTCGGATTGGATTGATTTCACTCATAGCGAAACCAATTGCAATAATACATATTGGTTCAATTCGATTTTGACAAAAGTTACGAAGAAACTTAACCAAACCAAACCAATTTAAGACGTACGGTTTGATTCAGCTGTTTTGGGCCTAAATCCAATTCTTTTTTCTTTTGTAATTTTTAAACATTGTTAGCCCAATTACAACAAAATAAAAAATAAAAATCCACAACTTGCTACATATTTTTCTCAATAACTAATATAGTTACAATTCAAATATCAATAACTAGGGATTTGTTCAAGACCAAAATGAACAAAAAAGTATGAACTAACGTCTATTAAGATATGTTATATGTGAGACATATTGTCTTGGTTTACTACAACGGTGAATAGTTAAAGATCAATTTTATCCACTATGTCACCAAGTAAATTCGATATGTTTTCATTAAGGTAAATTCAAATCCAAAAGACACTTCTCCCTATACATAACATTTATGCTCTCTCTATGCCTTCATTTCACTTAGAATTCACATTACAAATGGGGGGGGAGGGGGGTATGAATTTCGATTCACATGTAGAATATTGTTGGAGATTGAATGAAACTCATGAACTTGAGTTCAACATTAGAAAAGTAGAGAAAGTTTCTACTCTTTAAAGAATTTTATAGTCATACAACTACCTTGATCTTATGACCCTCATCTTGGAGAAGAGAGCTAGGTAGTAACAAGAATTTTATAGTCATACGACTTCGTGAATTTTACATATCTTGTTTGAGTTTTGAGGTAATGCGATGCATATGACGTCTGTTAAGATTTGAATGTTTTTTTTTTTTTTTAGTACAAGCAATTTGGGGAGGGAGGGAGGGGGGTGGGTGTACTCAAATATTTATTGGGTCTCTGGGGGTTTTGAAATCTCTGCTCACATGAGTGGAGGTGGAAGAACTTAATTAACTGAACTGTACCTAGTGGCTGTTGTTAAGATTGAATGTTTAGACATAGCTAGGATAACATGTTGAATTGATGGCATAATTGTGCCTTTGGTTGGATAAATTAATTCAAACTTAAAGATAAAATCTGATTTTAGCTGTCTGATTGCTCTAAAAAAACTCAAATTTTTTTTTCACATGATTTCATTTCGATTTTAAGGCCATCTCCAACTTATGAGGCCAAACTCAAAGAATCCCCAAATTATAGCCCAATATCTCGCCCAACCCAATAAAAGTAAGATGCCAAAATTTGGGGAAACCCAAACTTTTTGGCCAAATACCAGTCCAGCTATTGCCTCCACTGGAATTTTTGTGTGTGGAGCCCACACAACCTATGTTGCACGGACACGGGTACGGGGACACAGGAACGAGACACGGGGACACAGCGACACGAAAAATCTCAAAAAATTAGGACACGGGTACGGCTAGGACACGGCAATTAAAATAATAATTTATTCTCAATACTTCAATGTCACATAATTCCATAAAACAAAACAAATAACTCATGTTTATCATCCATACATAATAATTAATAGACCACAAAATAAAACATAAATGATCTAACTCTCAATCTTCTTCAAGCATCTATGTCTTCATTGTTGTTGTTATTATTTGTTGTGTTTCTCTTAAAAAAAAGCATAAGAAAGAATTGTCACCTCACCACCAAATCCAACTCTTCTACTACTATGGAGGGAGATAAGAAAAGAAAATAGAAAACATAAATAAATGCATTTGAAAACAGAGAAAAAAAAAATTGCAAAAAGACTTACTTTGTGCAAAACCAGAAGAAGGGGAGGAGAAGAGTTGTGACGGAGGAAATGAACTTGGGCAACAGAAAAAGTGAGATTTAGGTTTAAAAAAGTCTTTTTCCACTTTTAGCCCCTAGTTTTAAAACTATTACAAATCAGTCCACCAAAGTTTCAAAAATCACGTTTAGACCCCAAATTTTATTTTAAAATTTTCTAACTGGTCCCTGCCATGTCTTGACCGTGTCGGAGCTGTCTTGACTGTGTCGGAGCTGTGTCTTGACCTTGTCCCAACCGTTGACTGTGTCCAATGCGTGTCGGCGTGTCCGACACTGTGACACTCCAGCAGTTTGAAGTGTCCGTGCAATATAGCACACAACCATGATGTAGCCCATGTGCAAGGAGGAAAGAACGGGGCCCGCGCTACTATGTTGCAGAATCTGTCATTCTAGGTGTCGCACGCTGGTTTGCAGCAGTTTTGTTCTTTAAAAAAAAAAAAAATTTCCAATAGTAATCCACATCAACGATTCATACTAAATCGAAGCTATTTTAATGGTAAAATATATATATATATATTCCAACAGCTGAAATTTAAATCAAATGGCTAAAATAATATTTTAAATCAATCTAAATCATATCCAACTCCGAAACTCACTCCAAACTCTATAAATAACCACATATTTCTCAAATAAAATTATATTGATGGAATTTCAATTTTTTAGGTTAAATTGTTCAAAATATTAAATTATGAAATTAATTAAAAAGATTAAATGAAAAAAATTTAGACTTAAACAATTTAATAAAATTGTGGACTTAAAATTTGAGTATGAAAGGTTAGGGAAAAAAATGGTTTTAATCCTGGCAAAACTCAAATAGTTACTTTTTTTTAGAGAGAAAATTTGGATTTAAGTTCAAATGGGTTAGAGAAGGCCGGAAACCTAGACCGAACTAAATTGTACGCACCACTATGATGTCCATGCGGCGTAGTTTTAGTGGTGGTTGTCAATATGTCAGCTTTTGTCGGGCGCTACGCGTGTGTAAGCAAACTAACATAACTTTCTCCACAATCGAACAGCAAAACAAAGGCAACATTGACAAAATTGCAAGATGGCACCATTTGTGATAAGAACCCAAGAAAAGAAGTATAATTTCATTCGGGCTGCAGCAATCGGGGGGCTTTGAGACAGGAACTTAGAATCCAAAATCAACCACAAAAACAACCAGTCCCTTTCTCCTGCACTCTAGGGCAAGGAATTAGTGGTCACCCACAAAAGCAGATTTAAAAATTATTTTATATTATTTTTAAGTAAACAAAACTCATTTCCTGAAGAAGAAAAAAAAAAAAAAAAAAAAGCACAAGACGTTCTCTTCTTCTTGTTGTCAACAAAACAGAACACGTTCTTTTCTCAGGAACCTTGCAACTGCTGCCTGCAGCCTCCAACGCTTATGGCATCCTCAATTTTGATTCTTTTGCCATGTTTATCCGCTTAGTTTTTCATCTCTTGTGAACTGCAAAGAACCAAGAACCATGATTTTTGTTTTTGTTTTTGGTAACTGAATAATTCTATTAGGAACCCGCCAGAAAAAGGGAACCAAAACAGACAGAGCAGCAAGCAAAAGAAAAACAGATAAGGAGCCAGCAAACAGGCTCCAACAAAAAACCAACTAAAAAGGTGCTAGCTAATATGCTCATGACAGAGCCACAAAAACAGAGAATAGATCATAGCCATGATTTTGAGAAAACTTCAGTTTTATTTTTTATTACAAATTTGGGCTCCTTACTTTTTTGGTTTCTACCATTGTTTCTCTCTCTCTTTTCTGGATAATAAGAGAGAAATCCTTGTACAAATCAAGTTGGCATATTGTTCAGTGGTTGATTGGTTGGTTGATAACTCAATGGTGCGTTGGTATGTTAGAGGTAAGAACTCAATGGTTTTTGGATATATTGGTTATCTATATTGATGTATCATGAATGTAGAATCCAGATTTGGGTAAATTTTAATTTCTTTTTAATTTCCCCAAATCTAGGTTAGGATTTCAAATCAGAAAATTGCAAACTAAAAGTGAAGAACAAGAAAACTCATCACAACCAAGTTAGTTCTATTATCTTTGATATGACAAGAGATGAAAAACTAAGCATCAAAATCAAAGCAAAAGAACCAGAATCGCCGATGCCAGAATCTATGGGTTCTCTGCAGCGGCTGCAAGCCCCTCTTTTGTCGACAACAGGAAAAAAGAGAATGTATTTATTTTTATTTTTTTTCCAGAAAATGTGTTTTGTTTAATTGAAAATGATATAAAATAATTTTTAAACAACCCTCCCAAGGATGAGTGACCATTGACCACTAATTCCTTGCACCCAAGAGTCCAGAAGAACATGACTGCAAAAACAACCTTCCCCATCCACGCCTCAAAGATTGACATTTAAAGTTGGCGAACTCAATTTCAGGTTAACAGTAGAACATAGAACTAAATCAAATTTGCACGCCCCAAAGATTTCATCAAACTTTCAAAGACACAACGAAAGCTACTTGTAGGTCATAATAATATCAATAATAATTATTTTATTATCATCAAACATCAAGAAACAACGGATTAAGAACAATGTTCGGAACATATTCGATAACACAAAGTACTCTAACATTTCTGAACACATTCCATTACACAAAGTCCTCAAACATTTCTGATGCAAAACGTAGGCAACCGAAAAACAGAGACATGGTATTTGTCTATGAGCAATGCTACATATATATAGATATAACAAGACCAATCTCCAAACAGAGTGCGAGAACACTAGGCTTTCAGAGCTCTCCCCTCACTAACATAATGCACAGCATCCCTGATGCACGACAGCAGCAACCAAAGAAACACAAGATGGTGACAAAGAGACATGTTATTTGTCTATGTGCAATTCTGCATATATAGCCAAACCAACTGCAAAAAGATCACAGCAACACTTTAGCTTTCAGAGCTTTCAGAGCTCTCCCCTGACGATGCACTTTCTAGCTGAAGACGCTTCATCTCCTCATAAGCCCACTCAAGTCCAGGGCAGTAATGGAGTGGAGGATTAAACCTACAGTCATACATATCGTCTGGCAAGAATGCCCCATTCTCTACCAGAAACTTCACGGCTTCCCTCCTCCTCTCTTTGGCTGCACTGTGAAGCGGAGTCCCTGTTTAAACATGTATAGGAAGAAGAAAACATCAGCATACATATCTTAACTTTTTTTGTTTTCCATCTTCTCAATTAAAAAAGAAAAACAAGCCAAAAGGAAAAGGGAGAGTAACACTACTTACAGCCACAAGCACCCTTAGTTCTGGCATCAATATTAGCACCACGCTCAAGCAATTCATCCATAACCTCCAGATGGCCACCCTCAGCAGCTAGGTGAAGAGGGGTAATCCCTTTTGATTTTGGACCCCAAGCAGCAACATTCACATCCATTCCCTCGTTAAGAAGTCGCTTCACCTGCACAAGGAATTGAATCCACAGAAAATTTTAAATAATTTGTGATTAATTGTCAAAAATAACAAATTGTTTGGGGCCTCAAAGCAGATAACAAAAAGTTGAAGGAAAATAAAAGTTCACATTTTAAGTTATTAAAAAAAATAGTTTACTTTTGACAAGGGGCCTAATTCTCATTTCCTGCTGGCTACTTAAGTGATCATTTGAGTCATATGTTTACTCAACAATGTCCCCAAAAGGGACCCGCACTTACAGCTGTTATCTGGAACGCAAATAACTTTGCTAATTTTATAATCCAAAACAAGAAGTGAAAAGGATGTAGGTTGTGGGAGCTTCAAGAAAATGCACTTTTATCTATTCCTGTCAAACGCTAACAAAAACAGTTCTGATTATCTGAATTGCTTAATCAGGATTTCTTACATCAATAAAATCCACATCTAAATTTGACCTTATGAAAATTGGGAATTTAATTTATGTTGTAATTTAATATTTCTAAAGCCTGATAAAAGCAATGTGCCCTAAAAGCTAAAACCTCATTTCAAATACTCTATCAAAATCGACCCTTCACAAATAAACTACAAATACTGTCTGAAAATACAAGACGTTTGTTCTTTACCTAACATATCATACTTGTCAAAATTAAATAAATCTATCGTCAATTCGAATAAGAATTTTGAAGCATGCATCCTGAAAAAGTCCTAATCTTACTTGACATTTTATTCCCTTATGAGTTGGAACTTGGAACAGAAGACGATGCAAAATAACCTCAACATGGCACTTTATCATTATCCTTGTAAAGAAGAATAGTTGTGCAAATCATATATAGCAAGTGATCGATACACTTACCCATGAGCCATATCAACAAAGCATTAGACTTCGATTCTCAAGGCAAATGCCAATGCCAAATTTGAGTTTCAACAAGATATAACAAAACACCAAATTTCAACCAATTCGCTCAATAATTTTTCCAACAATATACTCAACAATTACAAATAAGTAGAATGGGATCAAGAATTTACCTGTTTCAGATCACCCTTGCGACAACCAATATGGAGCAGAGTCCATCCCCTATCATCCATATCCACCCCAGACCTAAACGACCGCCTTCTCGACAAGCTCCGCCTAAGCGAACCCATTCGTTCTTTTTCTTTTTGGGGTAAGCTTTTTGTATTAATTGTATTATCCAAATTTCCAAAAAGTGATAACAACAAAAACCAGTTGTTGAGGAAGAGTTCTATGCAACAACTACAACAAATCTCACCGTAAAGATCAAGACTTAAGACTCAAAATTTACATGATTTTTGGGGGAAATCACAGTAAAAGAAAAGCAAAATATATCGAAAGACAGTAAAGAAAAGGGGGCAAAGACTTAGCGAGAATAATTGGCCATGCAGTAGTTTGGTGCCAAAGGATTCAAGCCAGGACCCAAGACGCGAAGATTCTCAATCTCAAAGATGACGACGACAGAGATGACCGAAGGCGATGAAATTATATTCATAATTGATGCAAAATCCTACAATTTTGTAATGTATTTGAAAGGGAGACAGACGAGGTCTCTATGTACTGGGTTTCCCAATTGATTTTGTGGCCAGAGAAGACGGATTCCTGATTCGATTGGGAGAGGGCTTGGCGGTGGAAGGCTGAAGAAAACCAAACCCTAAGAAAAAATATGGATGATATGGGATGATGAATAGAGATAGATGCTTGTGTCGAGAGAGAGTTTGTCAAAGGTTCACACGCGTGGCCAAGATTATTTCAGATCAGTTTCCCTATTTTTATAAGGGAAAGAAAAGTGTTTGTGTTTTTCTTTGTTGGGGCTTCAAAGCGTTAGTCGGACTTGGATTTAACTTGCCTTATTTTCGTATACAAAAGGGTCAAACTCAAGATGTTAAGCATGTTGCCATTAAACTCAAATTTCCAAATTACAAAATGCTACTAGTCATATATACTCGAATTTAAACTATTTTTTCCTTTAACTATGCACACTCATAATTTGAGTTTATAATTTTATTAAATTATTTAAGAATAATTAACTCTTAAATTTTTTTTGTCGTTAATTTTTCTTAACATTATTTTTGTTTTAAAATTCGTGATTCAATTTTCTTAACATTTTAACCTTAAAAAAAAAAATCCAAATTCAAAATATTTTATAATTTCACTTTAAAATAAAAACAAGGACAACAACATTTTTTTTTTTCATAGACTTTAAAAGTAAAAAACAAGTACCACACGACCTATATAAAAACAAATGGAACAACATGACTTATTTGGTTAGTGCAACACCACCCGAATCCGCAATACCCATCAGAAAAGAACCAAACAAGCCCGTAGAAATTATTAGAAGGGTGGTACCCAACAACCCTAGCAGTCGAAAACCTTAACCAAACTCGACATGAGGAAGATAAACCACGTACCCAAGACTCCAAACACCTCTGAAACCACCGTTTGCACCACCACCAGCTCGCAATAAAAGCCTTCTCCACCCCTAGAAGGAAACAACGGCGCATCAAACCACCCCTACATCCATGCAGAGATACGAGGAACCTTAGCAGTCATCCCTAAATCGTGAGAGTGAATCAAAAAGCCAAAAACCCGTTGAAGACAATAGCCAAAAACCAAACCCGCCTCCGTCTAAAGATGACATCAAACAGGATTGGGTGATCTCACAAGAGCAACAACGATGCGTACGAGAGAGAATCGAGTCCAAGGTGAGCGCACCAGGCCCAAGGGGAATAATCGCGAGAACATTGACGAGACTAGGGCGAAGACGATGATGGTGGGCAGAAGAGAGGAGATCAGTCTCGATGGCGGCAGTGAACTGTGGAGACGAAAGCTGTTGAACTGTGTATCCTTCCCGTATAGATGACTTGGGCCTTATCCAAGGCCCGTGCTGGGCCTTAGAGTATGGATGACCTCCGCAAGATGATCTGCACACTTTGAACAATATCAGAACTGGGGCAGCTTAGGGTTGATTCCAGCCTAACCCTCTTCGATGGTTAAGTCAGACCTTAACTCAAGATTCCAGAGAGAATGGATGTAGGGTTTTTATCTTATGAAGAGTTATTACCTTTGTCCTGATGTAGGTGAAAGGTATTTATAGAGAGAGGGAGATCAAGATATTTTGTAGAGAAGATATTTATTTTCCCTGGTCTAGTTGCATTGAATGTTCTGCCTCTGGTCACCTTATAGCTAAACGGAGGTCAGATGATGAAGTGACAAGTAACCAAGGATGGGAGATGAATTAAATGATCTCTTCCCATCACTTGTCTGTTCACTCTGGTTTTAATGGATATGGTGACACCTGTTTGGGGATGGGATGTGCATTTAACAACTCTTCGTACTCAACTAGGCTTTTTCACTTAAATGCATCTTTCATGGTGTCATAGTGGTCGGGTCAGTTCTCAAACACCTGATCACCCGTTTCATTCTGATCTGTCATATTCTCTTTAAGCAGTTCTTTATCAGTTTACATTGGTCGGCTTTGGTATGCGAGCTGTCTTTTGAGGGGCTCGGCCCACAATGATAGTATGAGCTATCAACAAAAGCCAAACTTGATGCTAAACCCTAACCCTAAGTCAACGACACTTGTCCCTCGTTGTGTATGAGAAAGAATCACATTTTTCCCACAGCTACACCTTAAACTGGTTAACTTTAAAATGAAGTTGATTTTTGGAGAAAAAATGCAATCCCAAAAGAGGCCTTAGTCTTCATACATGTCTTTTCAACTTGACTCAACTCAATTAAGGCTTTTCTAAAATCCAATCTTCAATTTCGTAGAAATCTGTTTTGTTTGCAGTTATTTTATTTATTTATTATTTGTAGCAATTTAACACAACATTTTCCTACATTTACACGAAAAAGAAGTTGAAATTTGCAGCATTTAAACGTTATCAAACATATAATAATACAATGACAATTGTTCATGCATGTTACATAATAATCAAATAATGCAAACTCTCATATTTCTCAACAATCTTTGTGTACAAACAAACCACAAACCTAACCTCTTCTAACTACGAAGAGACAAAAATAAAAAAAATAAAAAAAATAAAAAAGCTAACACCAAATGCAAAGAGGCATAGGGGAAAACAAACCCACACCCCACCATAGAAATGATAGCCCACACAACACAAGACAACTAGAGTTAATTAATCAGACACATAAGCCTTTACATCTTATTTAGATATCTCCTCGACATGCTCCAATGTCATCTTCTTGAGCTCCTCCTCAAACCTCTCCAAACTCGTACTTGGCAAGCATATGGGCACCAAAGTTCCAAATTCCTCTTCTTGGTTGTTGTCTCGGACATAGAAGCTGATCATACTGAACGCTCTCGCAAGTCCAGCAAATAATGGTCTTCCCCACCCAACATCAAACTCTCCAAAACCGGTATGTCTATTATCAGAAACTATAAACACATTCCATCCCATTGGAAGCGGAGGCCGTCCTCTGATCACGAAAAAATCAGCCAGTGATTGCATGTACTCTTTATCCATCTGAGCCTTGGACTTCCTCACCAACTCCACACCATATCCCAGTGGACTTGCACACAGAAGTTCCACCGTTGAAACGGCAGTTGGGATACTAAACGCATTGCCGTAGAATCCCGAGGGAAGACAAAGATCATTTATGCTCTTCCCGCGAGCGTTGACCGCGCAGGAAATGCGAACAGTGTCTTTTGGATTCAGTCTCAGTGAAAGTGTCCGGCATCTCCAGACGCAGGCTGTTATGAGCTCAAATGAGGAGCAAGTGGAAAGGTGGGGTGGAAGATGTTTCCTGAGGGCTCTGATCTGCTGTGGACCGAAATAGAAGGATCGTTGGGCCATGTTTGATTGGTCAATTGCTGCAATGAAGGAGCCTTGTGAATCAAGCAATTGGTCATATTCGTAATGCCAACGTGTAACTGTTGGTGGATCTCTGGCATTGAGGAGCTCTCGTGCCCACACTGGAGGCACTGATAGTGAATCTGCTCCTTGGGCCATCTCCCCAATTGCATTCAAGAATTTAGCCAACCCCACTGCATCACACATTGCGTGGTTTATGCGCAATCCAAAGATGAAGCCTCCACATGTCAGGCGAGTTACCTAGATTAATAATTGCAAGTACTTTTGAATTAATTATTACACGTTCCATATATATATATATATAAATGAAGAGAATGATGAAACATTCAAAACATTCAAAATACCAGAAAGTATTTTGGTTAATTCAAACATTACGAATTGAAATTATTAATTAAATGAGGATAATATGGTAAATTCATATTTTTTCATATTAAAAAAATTAAAATAATAAACAAAATCAAATAATAGGTCCTATTTATGGAACATAACTACCCATATTATATTTTCTTAATTCTAAAAATAAAATAATAAATAAATAATAAAACCAATTGGCACATGCTCACCAAGGGGCTAGTATATCATTATGTGAAGAAAAATTGTATTTCTAGTTTACAACACATAACTACATAAAAATGTTTGCTAGATAGATAAACTGTGTATACTTGCTCTCTTTTCTTTTTTCTTTTTCTGTCAAATATATATACTTGCTCATTGTGGGCAAAGTAGCACACTTGTATAACTTTATATACCCGAAGAAACTCTAGCTGCTCTCTCTCTCTATAAGTCCTAAAGGAAAACTCCATAGAGGGGGGCGGAGGAAGAAGCATCACTGCCCCTCCTCCCCCTCTTCTCTTCTCGTATTTTCCTTTTAGGTTAGTGAATAAGTCTACTAGAGCGTTTTGCATGAAAAGCCTCTTGTGGTGGTTTCTTATTAATCATGGTTAGATTGAAGTTCCCCATAAACCCTTTTAGTCCATGTTCTCAATCAAATCGTGCTCCCAAATCCCACTCCCTAGCGCTGCTCATGTTCTATAAATTTGATTCTACATCATCTTTGACGGAGGTTGCTGCAAATCACTCACTTATTTTTTGGTAAGGTTGTTTTTGTTTATTTGTTCACTCTTATGCGCATGTAGATTGCTGAAAATCATATTTTCCCTAGATATGTTATGGATGGGTGGTGGGTATGGCCACGACAACGGTTCTTCAGGTGGTGGTGGTAGGGTTCGTATAGGTTCATGGGTTGTTTTAAGGTTTTGGTTATGTTGTGTTTGTGGGCTTTGTTTGCACTTATGATTAATTGTGGTGATGTGGGCTAATAGTTTTAGTGTAACTTTTGTCTGCGTTAGTTTTGCTTTTAGCACTTTAGTTTGTTGCCCTCTTGAGATTGATATTTTAGGTATTTTGTTGATATCTTTGATTGTATATACCCTTATAAATGTATGTTTGCCTTAATTTTTATGTTTTCTTGCTTGTTTTGTCTAATAAATTATCATAAAAAAAAAACAAAATTAAGAGGAAAGAGTACTACAATTGGATAAAATGATCGGAGCATGAATTGTGTAGGACAATTTGGGGTATGTTTCTTGTGTCAAATTGTTAAGGAGAAGGTTTTGACTCAAAATTGGTGATAGCCTTCAA
Organism: Prunus persica; assembly: GCF_000346465.2. Taxonomy (NCBI): domain Eukaryota; kingdom Viridiplantae; phylum Streptophyta; class Magnoliopsida; order Rosales; family Rosaceae; genus Prunus; species Prunus persica. The sequence goes on along the minus strand of NC_034013.1, from coordinate 1,984,335 downwards.
GGTTGGAAAGACACACTCAAGTCATGTGTTTGGATCTGAAAATGGAAACGAATTAAGTATTTATCATCTATCTATATTCAACTCCAGATGAGCAGATAATGAATATTCATACCCACGCTCATTAAATCCTTTTCCTGGGACCTCTTTGTTGGGGAATTGGTTAATTACTTACCCCACCCCATTGCAAATGTACAAGGAAAAAACAATTATAAAATTTAGTGGCTTGTCTTTCATTGTTTAGATCACGTGACTTCCTCATCCCAACCAATTAAAATTCCATTAATAAATTTACCCCACATGTCTGACCAATCAATAAGTTCATAACAATAAAAAATTAAAACTAACCCCACATACAAATAAAATCCCATTAACAAACCTACACTACACCACGTCTGACCAATAAAAAATACAAATTAACTCCACACAACCCCTCTTTTCTTTTTCTTTTTTTCTTTTTTTCTTTTTTAAATATATTTATTTATTTTTAATTTATAAAAAAAGAAGTCAAATCATCCCTCCACATCATTCTTGAAGACTTAATTAAAGGAGGTAATTTTCAGTTCTTCATCTTCTTTAATTTTCTTCTCTAAATTTGTTGATGTTGAATTTTTTTCTTGGAGATTTAGGGTTTATTAAGTATCAATTAGAGATCTATAATTGGGATTATGAATTATCAATTAGGGATTTTGTTGGTCTATATATTTAGATTATGTATATTATTCAATAGGTTATACTTTATAATGTCGGAACAACATCGAAATGTTAAGAGATCAAATACTCTTAGAGATTTTTTAAAGAGAAAACAATGGTGAATCATCAACTAGCATGCCTTCAGGTTCTTCTCCATCTCTTTTGTGTATTTTTTTTGTTATCAATGAAATTCAATCATACCGTCGAGTTTTCTATAGGCTTGTATGTAAGGTAAATTTAGCCCACACTATATTTTTGACACAAGTTTTGACATAATTTTTGAGCCATTATATTACTTTACTTTCAATGTGAGATTATACCAGACATGATTTTTTGTCATAAAAAAAAAATAAAAGTAATTTTCTTTCTCGTCTCCCTATTTTCTTGGAAAGATAAATTTCTCTCAATAAATCAAAATTTTTTTTTCTTTCCTCTTCCTCTTCCCAACACGTTCTCTACTACCTCTCTCTCATCAAACCCAAAAAAATAATAATAATAAACCTTCTTACTCTTTGCTATTTCTTTATTTTCGTTTATCTCTTCAATTTTTTTACTTTAGCTGCTCAAACCCTTGTGTCTTAATGTTCTAATGAAATCCTACATATTAGGTGAAAAGTCCCAATTTTTATTGTTTTAAAAAAAAAAAAGAAAAGAAAAGAAAGCCAAGTGGGATTACCTGTCAACAAGCTCGAATATCATGGTGAAGAAGAATGATACCCAAATAATATTTTGAATTCGCACAAACTCCCTTACTGTTACTATTTATAAGACTTTGAGAAATTGTGGTAAAATTGATTCGCATAACTTCAATTTACAAGATATTATGTGTTAAGACTTTTAATGGCTTGGTTCAAAGTTGAAAGTGAAGAATAAAATCCATAAATCCTAAATCCAAAGATTCAGAAACATTAACAAACAATTTGAAACCCATTGATATGAATAACTTCATTTCTAGAGAGGTAACTCTTCTTGCAGTTAAAGAGAATGAAAAAAAAAGGAGAAAGATTAACAAGGTTTTTTTTGCCTGATAAAAGAAAGAGTTAGCAGAGAATGTGATGAGGAAGAGAAAGAGGAGAGAGAAAAAAAAAAACTTTGGTGAGAGAAATTTATCAGCCCGAGAAAAAATAGAGAGAAGAAAGAGAAAAACATTTTAATTTATTTTTTCTGTCAAAAATTCATGTCAGATCTAATCTCATTTATTGAAACTAGAGTAATTTAATGGCCCAAAAATTGTGTCAAAAACGTAGTGCTACGGATCCGCCCCCTATATATATATATATAAAAATGAAAAAAGAAATAGAAAGCCAAAAAAAAAAAAAAACAATTGAAATTAACAAGCAAAATTTATATGGATACCTGAACTAACAGCAAAGGGCAACCAAGAATACCATCAGAACCAGGGGGATTAGACAGGAACTCCTCTAAGACAGGACACGGGGGTAGAATTCTGTCCCCAAGTTGCTCAAGCGTGACGTCAGCATTAGCCTCTATGAACAAGACACCTTCTCCATTGCATTCCACCATAAGCTTTCTGTTGGGCCCCTCCCTGAGTCTACCAGCCAAAGGGTAGTAATACACTAGTGCCCTACTCAGTGCTTCCCTGATCACCATAACGGCGTCGTTTCCTTTCATTGAAGGATTGTTTTTATAAGATATGATGACTGGAAAATGAAACCGAAGGCCGTCCTGGTCGTCTATATCCGACAGCTGCTTGGTTTCAATAGGCGTTGGCTTCGCCGGTGTTATAAGTTCCGGCTCGAAACGGTTCACCGGAAACAGTAGAGGGCACAATGAACCCATCTCACACACTGCGAGGGCCTGTATTATTGCAACAAAATGACTACATAGTATGAGTCATCGAATTGGTATTTATGCATAGGACCACGTTGACCCTACTGCCTTAAAACGTGTTTACTTCTATGGGGATTGGAATTTGGATCCAACATCCGCGTGAACGTTATTATTTTATTTTATGTTTTCTTGTGAATATATGAGAAATAATGCAAAACTGTGTGCGGTGGAGAAGTTGGCTACGGTGATTAGCAAATAATAGAAAGGCCAAATTCCATGGATGTTGTCACCCTGTGGCTCGCTATCTGAAGATGACCATCCGTAGTGGGAACCCTTTAATTATGTACTCAGGCGAACCAGTTACGTCCAGAAGTCGCATGTGAAGCTGGCATGCACGAACAAAAATGTCCTTTCAAGTTCATTAACTATTGACATGTTCATTAGAGATGTCTGTTGATGCGAAAAAGTGGTTCAGCACGTATTTCGTCAACTTAGTGATATTATGTCTTCGGTAGGTGACTGTCTTCAGAAGATGTTCTACTTCGAAAGGGTAAGTACCTGCAAAAGGTCACGTTCGGTAAGTCCTTGGGGTACCGGTGTAGTACCGGCCGAAGGCTCTCCGATGCTTTAGTAAGTACGGTTTTAGTAATGTTAACTGACAGATCAATCGATAGCGTACCGTTAGTTCTGATCCTCTCCTTTTGGGGATATGGGTCTCCTTATATAGGCCTTGGGAGGTGTGCACTGTGCTCATATTTTCGATGTGGGACTGTGGACACGGATTGTGAGCATGACACGTGTCCGATGGTAAAAGGGCCAAGATAGATGGCTTCGGTAGGAAGCATGCCGAAGGAGTTCTGTGATCAATATCGATCCTGTCCACGTGTTCGGTGGTCATAGGCCGTTTATTTCGGTATAAACAGTAGTCCCCCAAGTTCTCTTCCGAAGATCCTTCGGAAGGGAATTTAGTTCTCTATGTCGGTTCGGAGGTTATCCTGCCGTTCGGTAGATATCGTTTGGGGGGAGGAAAGGATGCGTGTCGATCCTTTCGGAAGATATCGTTCGGGAGAGATTGACCTGGGACCCGAGGGGTCGTCGATGCTGAGAGGCGAGAGGGCAGAGAGACGCTTCGTCTTCCGTGCCTGGCGTGCAGTCAGCGGCGCCATTCGTCGGGTGACGCGTGGTCAGTAAAAGCACGCCTGACGGCGCATTAATGAGCCGTTTAGTCTCCCGAGGAGTACCGTTGTGGCTCTCTCCCTATAAATAGGAGTTTCTCCAGACGCAAGGCTCACTTTGCAATTGTGAGTTGATGCGAGAGCTCTGTGCGGGCGATTTCTGAAGAGAGTGAACGGCAATCAAGGCGATTTTTACAGTGGTTCTTCGGCATAAAGGGCGATTTCTGAAGTCTCTGATCGGCGATCAAATCATCCCACACTACTCAAGGTAAGATACCGTTCCGCACCCTCAGAATACTCTCTTTTTATTTAATTATACGTCTTTCCATGGCGTAGGCTAGCCGAACGTTAATTAGGATTTTCCTTCGGTAGTCTAGTGGCCATAGGTAGCGATGTAGGTATCGGTAGAGTAGTTTGTGGCATGGGCCTTAACTTCCCTTTCTTTGTTTTGTAGATGTCCGATAGCGAATCGCCGTTCGGCAGTGAGCCCAACGCGTTCGATGGGGAGTTGTCATCAGGCTGGGATACGTCCAGCGAGGCTGTGAGCCTCGACGCCGAGGGTGGAGAAGATACCGATGTTGAGTTATTCGGTGAGGAGGTGAGCTCCGTTCCCACCCATGGAATCGGCAAGGGGCTTATGACGGGGCAACCGCTACTCTTGGCAGCGGTGTACAAGGACGGTACCCGCGTCGGGCCGTTAGAGCATCAGCCTGAGGCCTCCACCTCCGGTCGTGGTGAGGGCATTACCGGTCCCTCTCGGCCAAGGGTGACAATCATCCACCGAGAGCAGCCTAGGATACTGGTGGGTGTGCCCAAGAAGACTCTGTTCGGGGTCGACTACTTAGAGCCCAACAAGATCACCGAGCGAGAGCTGGAGAGGATTAGGGTCGAGTACCTCATTCCTGATTCGATGAAGATGAGGATACCGAGCCCGGTCGAGTCCCTCAGCGACCCTGCGAACGGCGAGGTGACCTTCTTCACCGATGTTCTTCTGCAAGGGGTTCGGTTACCGTTGCAACCTGCCGTGCAGAAGATCCTCGCTCAGATCGGGTACGCTCCCGGCCAGTACAACCCCAACTTCTGGGTGGCCTTGATGGGGGTAATTGCTGTGTTCGGGATTGCCGAGGAGGGGGAGCCTTCCTACGAGCAGTTCTTGTACTTATACAGCATTACCAAGTCCAAGAGCACCGATCACGGCGGCTGGGTTCAGGCGAACTGCTTGAAGGCTTCCGAGCGGGGGCACTTCATCAGCTCGGTGCCGACTTCCCAAAAGTCGTGGAGGAATCGGCGGGTGCTGCTCTCCGGCAATTGGGAATCGCCATCGGGAACACCCCCCCACTTCTCGGTACCCACGACATTTCAGATTGCCGGTAGGTTCCTGAGATACTGATTGATAGGACGGCTTCTCTTCTCTCTGCTTTTTCCTTGCTTCATTTTACTAATTTTCCTTCTTCTGACAGGTAAACTCAAGCAGTCGAGCCCCAAGCAGAGTGAGATCCAGCAGCTCGACAGAGTGAGGCTCAGAGTACTCGCTGCCGAGCGAGTTTACCCACGCTTCCTCTTCACCGACAACCTCGTCAGAGCCGGCCTCGTTGACCCTGCCGAGAGTAAGTGTATCTTTCCTTCTCTTTTTTTTTTAATTTTCGTGTATTGCTTTTGCTTGCCGACTGACAAACGCTTTTGACCAGTGACGGACGCCAGGAAGGCTGCCGAGGCGAGGAAGATGAACGAGTCCTCCAGGAGGCGCCTGATGATGGGCCTGGAGGGCAAGAGGAAAAAGAGGCAGCCCGAAGAGACTTCCGCTCGGCAGGCAGCGGCGGATCCCGAGGATCAGACTCTCGCTGATCGTATGCGGCAGCTGGGTGCCGAGCCTGTGTTAAGGCGGGTCGGTGATGAAAATCGGGATGCCGAGGCCGCCGCTGCCAAGGCTGCCGGCAAGCGGCCGGAGACGGTAGATCTGGAAGCTGAGCCAGTCCCCAAACGCCCTCGTCAATCGGAGGTCCCCAGGGCAGTCCTTGCGGTTGAGGACGAGGACGGTCCTTCCGAAGCCGTCACCATCGCCTCCCCCGCGAAGATGGTCTAGTTCGTCAACCATATGATCCTCGGTTCTCAGATGGAGCTGCCGGAGATCGACGAACTACCAAAGAAGTTTCTTCGGGAGGAGGCTGGACGCGCCTTCCGGCTTCAGGCCTCGGTAAGATTTTCTTTCTTCCTTCGTCCCCCCCTTTTTTTTTTTAATAAGTGTGGCACGCTTCTGACTTTGTTTGTTTTGTGCAGGCGTCCATGGACATGTGGCTCTGCATCAAGCGGGCCATTGCTGCTGCCGAGTGCGCCAAGAAAGCGTACGAAGACGGCAGGGCCAAGGTCGCCGAGGCTGGCAAAGCGCTCCAGGAGCATGCCCACCTGCTGAAGGAGAAAGAGTCTGCCGAACGGCAGGTTCTCACTTCGGAGGAGAAGGTGGAGGAGATGAGGGGTCTCCTGGAGGCAGCGCTAGCGACAGCGAGGGATGCCGAGGCCGCCAAAGAGGTAGTGCAGGTGGCCTTGGAAGAGTCGGAGCGGGCTAAGGCCGCGGAGATCGAGGCTGCTGTTCAGTCAGCTATCCCGGGGTACCGCTCGTCCGAAGAGTTCACTGTTCTCCTGGATAAGGAAGTGGGCTCGGAGATGGCGGACTTGTTGTACCGATTCAAACGGTACAACCCTGGGCAAAAGTTGAACCTGAACTTCATCGCCGACCCTCCCCCCCTACCGGAAGGAATAACCGAGGAAATGATCGAGGAGTACGAGGGGGAGGACACTGCCGAAGGCTCTGGTTCTGCCGAGGCTGCCGCCGCCGAGAAATCTTGAGGCTCCCTGCCGTGTTTTTGTAATAGTTGTATTAGTTTTTTTATCTTAATTTCATGTACCGAACATATTGATGCTGAGGGCATCTTTAATTCAAATGCATGTTTTTATTTACTGTTGTTTGAACAATCTGAGTTTGTTTCAATTGCTGATCGTACTTATTGCCGAAAGGTTCCATATAGGATTTATAACGTTAAAGGGACATTTCGAAATTGGCAAGTTCGGATGGAATCTGTAGGGTAACAATTTCGAAAAGCATTTATTGCCGTGGGCTAATAAAGATGCCGCAGAACGTTAACTTGCCACTATCGGCAGCCGTGGGCTTAGTAGAGTAATTTTAAAAAGAGGTTCTGAAGTAATAGTGCCGAAGGCTTTCTATTAATTTCCGCCGAATGGCAAATACATTTCAATCGGTTACAACTTTGTCCTACCGTAGGGTAGGTTACTTGAAATAGTATTTGAGATGTTCCACGTTCCAAGGATGACCGAGGGTCTTGCCGTTGGAGTCTCTTAGGCGGTAGGTTCCCGATCGAAGGATACCGATGATCTCATAGGGTCCTTCCCAAGAAGGTCCGAGGGTTCCTTCCGTGGCATCTTTGGTTGCTAGGGATACCTTCCGCATGACCCAGTCTCCGATTCGGAAGGAGCGGTGCCTGACCCTAGAGTCGTAATACCGAGAGACACGCTGTTTGTAGGCTTCGTTCCGAAGGTTGGCATGCGCTCGGTGTTCTTCAAGTAAGTCGAGGCTTAGAGAAACGGCTTCTTCGTTTGGCTTCGGTGCGAAGTCTTCCGTTCGATAGGAGGGTTCGCCAATTTCCACAGGCACCACGGCTTCCGAACCGAAAGCCAAAGAAAAAGGGGTCTCTCCCGTGGACGTTCGGTAAGATGTCCGAATGGCCCAGAGTGCTTTGGGAAGCTTTTCTGGCCAGGCTCCTTTGGCCTTGTCCAGCTGCCGTTTCAGTAGTTTCTTGATGATTTTGTTTATTGCTTCGACCTGACCGTTCGATTGGGGATGAGCTGGTAATGCGAAAAACAAATTGATTTTCAGGCGGGTGCAGAATTGCCTGAAGAGTTCCGAATCGAACTGCTTGCCGTTATCGGTAATGATAGCATATGGGATACCGAATCTGCAACAAATGTGAGTCCAGACGAAGTCCTCCATCTTTGCTGCCGTTATGGTTGCCAAAGGTTCGGCCTCTACCCATTTGGTGAAGTAGTCGACGGCAACCACGGCGTATTTTACCTGGCCTTTACCTTGCGGCATCGGACCGATCAGGTCTAGTCCCCATTGTGCGAAAGGCCAAGGACTCACGATCGGTGTAAGGGGTTCGGCAGGGATATGCTGTATGTTGCCGAAGCGCTGGCATTTATCACACTTTTTCACTAGTGAGTGAGCGTCCTGGTGCATGGTCGGCCAAAAGTACCCCTGCCGAAAGGTTTTGTGGGCGAGTGACCGGGACCCGGAATGGTCGCCGCACACACCATTATGGATCTCCCGAAGGACGTAGTCCCCCTGTTCTGCTGTAAGGCATTTGAGATATGGAGTTGTGTAGCTACGTTTGTAAAGGACGTCGTTGATGACGGTGTACCTTGCCGATCGGTACCTAAGCTTTCGGGCCTGGGCCTCGTCTTCTGGAAGGGTGCCGTTGGTCAGGTACGAGTAGATAGGAGACATTCATGTATCTTCGTACCGCACGGTGCATGTTTCGGAGGTTACCGTGCTCGGTTGGGCAAGAATCTCTACCGGTACCTTTCTTCCGACTTTATCATTGATTGCCGAAGCCAGTCGTGCCAATGCATCGGCATGGCTATTTTCGCTTCTGGGGATCTGCTTGATCTCGTAGGCTCGGAAGCTTTGGAGCAGTTGATGGGTGGACGAATGGTAGGCGTGCATGGAGGCGTCTCTGGCCGCGAAGTCTGCCGTTACCTGGTTCACAATGAGCTGGGAGTCGCTGTGAATTCTGATTTGTTTTGCATTCATGCTCTTGGCTAACCGAAGGCCGGCCAAGAGAGCCTCATATTCCGCTTCATTGTTGGAGGTTCGGAAGTCGAATCGGAGGGCGTACTCGATCTTGAGTCCCTTCGATGTTGTTAGTACCAAGCCTGCTCCGCACCCTTGTTGGTTTGCCGAGCTGTCGACGTGTAGAATCCATACTGGAGTTGAGACGTCAAAGCGTTCGGTGTCTAGTTCCTCCGGCAATCCGGTCTCGGTCACCGGCTCGGGTGTTGTCTGTGCTGTTGATGGGGTGAGCTCGGAGATAAAATCGGCAACGGCTTGACCATTTTCGGCGGGCTTTGGCATGAATTGTATATCGAACTCTCCGAGTTCGATCGCCCACTTGATCAATCGGCCAGAAGTCTCTGGTTTTTGGAGCACTTGCCGAAGCGGTTGGTTAGTCAGGACTTTGATTCCGTGCGCTTGAAAGTATGGCCGAAGTCTTCGTGCCGAGACCACAAGGGCTAGTGCAAGCTGCTCTAATGGGGGATACCGAAGTTCAGCACTTTGGAGTGCCTTACTGACATAGAAAATCGGTAGCTCTGCTTTTTCTGGTTTTCGAATCAATACCGAGCTGACGACAGTGCTAGATACCGAAAGGTATAGGCAGAGAATCTCTCCGGGTTGCGGTTTTGATAAAAGGGGGGCTTTGCCCATGTAGTCCTTTAAGTCTTGAAACGCTTTGTCACATTGGGCAGTCCATATGATATTCCGTTTGCCCCATTTCAAGGCTTTAAAGAACGGTACATATTTGTCGGTAGCCTTGGATATGAAGCGAGTCAAGGCCGCCATGCGTCCGGTAAGGCTTTGAATGTCCTTCGTCGTCTTCGGCCTTTCCATATCGATGATTGCCTTTATTTTTTCGGGATTCGCTTCGATACCCCTGTGACTAATCATGAACCCGAACAATTTCCCGGAAGATACACCGAAGGCGCATTTCATCGAGTTCAGCCTCATCCGGTAGTCTTTCAGTATGCCGAACATGATTGACAAATTGTGCAGGTGTTCTTCGGCAGTTCTGCTTTTTACTAACATGTCGTCAACGTAAACTTCCATGATGCTGCCGATGTGTTTGGCCAAAATTCTGTTGACGAGCATTTGATATGTTGCCCCCGCGTTCTTCAGGCCGAACGGCATGACATTGTAACAATACAACCCCCTGTCCGTTATGAAGGCGGTGTGTTCGCTGTCGGAAGGGTGCATGAATATCTGATTGTATCCCGAATAGACGTCCATGAAGCTGAACAGTTCGTGTCCGGCGGTGGCGTCCACGAGCTGGTCTATCCGTGGCAACGGAAAGCTGTCCTTCGGGCAGGCCTTGTTCAAATCGGTATAGTCTTGGCACATTCGCCACCCGCCTGTACCCTTCCGGACCATCACCGAGTTTGCCAGCCATACCGGATACGTAGCCTCCCTGATGAAGCCGATGGTTTGAAGTTTGTCAACCTCTGTGCGCATCGCTTTGTATCGTTCGGCATCATACGAACGACGCTTCTGTCTTATAGGCTTATAAGCGGGGGAAATGCTGAGTTTATGGCTGATGATCTCAGGGTCTATGCCGGGCATATCTTCGTAGGACCACGCGAACACTTCCGAATGGTGCCGTAAGAAGTCTATGAACTGCGCTCGGAGGGTAGGGGTGAGTCTGGTGTCGATTTTAACCCGATGATCGGGCTGCTCGTCGCTCAGGGTTATCGTTTCCAGTTCTTCGGCAGGTTGTGTGTGAGGAGTCGGGGACTCATCCCTAGGTCGTCAACGAGTCCCGTACCGTTCGGTATCCCCTGTACAGACATGGTCTCGTCGGGGATTTGGAAAGAGGTTGACTTGAGGGCCGTGGCGTAGCAAGTCTGCGCGCTTAACTGATTTCCTCGGACAGCCCCTGTGCCGTTGGGGGTCGGGAACTTCATCAGTAGCATGTGGGGGGAAAGATGCGCCTTGACCTTGGTGAGTGCCGTTCGTCCAACTATGACGTTGTACGCCGTCGGGCAGTCAACGATGAGGAACTGATCGTATACCGCCGTTTTTCTTGGCGCAGTGCCGAAGGTAATTAGCAGTTTTACACTACCGACCGGTTGGACCAGGTCCCCAGAGAAACTTAACAAAGGTGTCAACTGCTGGTTGACCTGGCTGTCTTCTATTCCCATTTCTCGAAAAGCTTCGGCAAAAATTACGTTCACCGAGCTTCCGGTATCGATCAGCACCCGTCCTACATCGTAGTCGGCAATTTCTGCTCGGATGATCATCGGGTCGTCGTGGGGATAGAGGATGCCCTCTTCCTCCTCTTCACAAAATGTGATTGGTTCCCAATGAACTTTCGGTGTTTTATGGTGCCGATTCACCTCTATGCCGAATACCTGAGGAAATTGTGCGGCACGCACGTATTGCTTCATTGAACGGTTGCTCATTCCTGCGATGGTGGGGCCACCGCTGATAGTGCTTATCATGTTTATCTGCCGAGTTGTGTTCGGCACCGGCGCCGGTGGCTGCCGGGCGATATACTGGTCTAGCTTCCCCTCTCTGATCAACCGTTCGACAATTTTTCTCAGGCTTATACAGTCTTCCGTATTATGGCTGTTGTGCTGATGGTATCGACAGAATTTACCGGTATCCCGGTTGTCTTGCCGATTGGGTCTTCGTAGATTCGGCTTTGGTATTATTTCTTGTTCGTTCATCAGGACGGCCTCGTAGGTAGTGTTCAATAGGGTGAAGACTTCATTGCCGTGGTCACGATTCGGCAACGGCGCTCGGTGGTCGTTGCGACCATAAGTCCCTTTTCCCTTCTTCGAGTGTTCTCTTCGATCGGCACGGTCGTCTTTCCTCTTATGACCTACCGAGTATGTGTCGACTCTCTCGTAGGGTATCGCCTTTGCCGGATAAGCACTTGGTTCGGCATCTCCTCGCGGTGCCGAAACCGCAGGTTTCGAGTTGAAGTATTCGGCTTTGGCTTGGATTGCCGCCTGCTTCATCAGTTCGTCGTACGTGCGCCAGTTGCTGCTGTGTACTAGGTATCGAAAATGCGGGGACCGAATGCCACTCTTGAAGGTGCCGTAGGCTGCCCTATCGTCTGTTTCCGGACACCTTGAGTACTCGTGACTGAAGCGCGCCGCGTATTCTCTCAACGGTTCGTCCTCACTTTGCCGAATCGTGTACAGATCATCGGCAGAGTAAAGACGGTCCGTTTGGATCATGAAGTGATTGAGGAAAATCTGCTTCAGCTCGTCGAAGGAGTCTACTGTTTCCGGCTCCAACCGGTAGAACCAGTTCAGGGCTGCCCCAGTAAGGGAGGACGAGAATAGCAGGCACTGCCCTTCATCGCTCAGGCCCTTGCATCCAATGGCGGACTGAAATGAGTGGAGGTGTGTTAAGCGGTTTTCCGTTCCCGTATAGAACGGTATGCGCAGTTGCTGCCCTTCCCTATCCTGCCGAGAGTCCCGGATGCGCCTGGTGAATGGTCCGGGCCGAAGCTTTCCCCATTCCGGTTCTTGGGAGCGAGCTTTGTCGTTTTCCATTTTCTGGACTTTCTGAAAAAGGAGTCGGACAACAGGGTCTCGGCTAGGGATTTCCTCGGAATCATAATCTTCCGATCGTCTTTGTAGGTTTGGTGGATCAACCCCCGAGTACCGGGAAGGCGTTGCCGAACGGTAGGTGGCAGTTTGCGTCCTGGAAGGGATATATTCAGATTCTGACTTTTCTGCGGGGTCCAGCCCTCTGACCTTCCGAATAGGCGACTTGTCTCCTAGGATTTTCATCCGTGAGTCCCTTTGTCGAGCGCTAATCCTGATCGGAGACCTCTGTCTCTCTGCCTCTCAATCGTTAATCCGATGTCGACAATCGGAGTAGACTTTCTTGGGGATGTGCGGCTGATCCCTGGGTGCAGGGACCACCAACTGTTTGGAAGGTGCGGGCGTTGCCTTCGCTACCTTATCGTGTCTCTTCTTCCTATGAGGGGTCTGCAAGCTCTCGGAAGAGTGGGTTGTCTGAATGTTCTGCGTGTGCTGCTGGTGGAGCAGCTGCTGGGTTTCGTCCACTTTGGATGAAAGAAGGTTGTTGTGTTCCTGAAGCCTTGCCATGTCCTTTCGTAGGGACGCGATTTGGGCTACCAGCTCGGCTTCGGCGGTTGTTTGGGTAGCGGGGGCGTTTCCGAAGGGAGTGCATGGGGGTAGCGCTGGGCTAGCTCCGCCTTGCCTACCGAACGGTAGCCCTTCTTCCGATAGGAACGTAGGTACTGAAGTGGTCCCCATGTGTTTTGGAGATAATGGGCTGATGATTTTTCTGGATTCCCACAGACGGCGCCAACTGTTGATGCGAAAAAGTGGTTCATCACGTATTTCGTCAACTTAGTGATATTATGTCTTCGGTAGGTGACTGTCTTTGGAAGATGTTCTACTTCGGAAGGGTAAGTACCTGCAAAAGGTCACGTTCGGTAAGTCCTTGGGGTACCGGTGTGGTACCGGCCGAAGGCTCTCCGATGCTTTAGTAAATACGGTTTTAGTAATGTTAACTAACAGATCAATCGATAGCGTACCGTTAGTTCTGATCCTCTCCTTTTGGGGATATGGGTCTCCTTATATAGGCCTTGGGAGGTGTGCACTGTGCTCATATTTTCGATGTGGGACTGTGGACACGGATTGTGAGCATGACACGTGTCCGATGGTAAAAGGGCCAAGATAGATGGCTTCGGTAGGAAGCATGCCGAAGGAGTTCTGTGATCAATATCGATCCTGTCCACGTGTTCAGTGGTCATAGGCCGTTTATTTCGGTATAAACAATGTCAATCCCGTCTGTTTAGAGTTCGTCAATTTAATAAATAGGTCATGCTGGACTCTTTCATTTATAAAAATCATCAATTCCGACTCGAGTTCACGGCCAAATTTACATGGGTTCGGGCCGTGCTCAGGGCGGACCACTAATCGGGTCGAGATGAATCCACACCAAATTTGACTAATGTATATATATATATATATATATATGTATATATTTTTATAACTTCATTTAAATATTTTTTTACAATTGTATATATACGAACAAGATTTATTATTTATTGAAAAAAGTGACTAATAACTTTTTTTAAAGTACATTTAAATAGAAAATAACTATATTATTGTTTAGATTTTACAAATTGAAATTTGAAAAACAAAATTATTATTTTATATATAAAGAAAACATTAAATTTTAATACATATTATTAGAGAAAAGAAATAGACTTAAATTAAATATAAATATATTATATTATTTTTCTCTAAAATAAATATAATTTAATAAATGGTTTTATACGGGCCGGCCCATTGGGCCTAATTACCTTATCCCGACACGACCTAAAGATACAAATCATGCTGTACCAGGCCTTATTTAAGTGGGTTGTGCTCGTGTTGACACCTCTAAGTTCAACCCAACAATCAAATCTTGACATTTGGAAATGGAGATTGGAAATTATTAAACAGAAAGTAAAAAAAATAACGAACACCCCCCACCCTCCTGTTTGGGCCCGTATTTTTGGCAAAGTCGGACTCTCTTTGATAGCCCATTTGCTGATTTGTGGCGGTATGAAGAGCGGGCTTGGATCAGATCCTAGGTAATTTAAAAGACTTGGCTTGCATGACAGGGTTCGCCCTGAATTCCCCTTTGGAATCCATGAACCCTGTTCCTGTTTGACATCAAACACATGTCGGACCCCAATTAGTAAACATGCCTTTGAAAACAAATTCACCTCGGTTGAGTCTACGACTCCTGCCTAAATTTCGGCAGAGTCCACCTTATTACCTTGGACATTTCTCAAATAAATCCACCAACAAATAGTCCAACAATAACTCCCAAACTTTAGCACGCGCAATACTATCATCACACCCAGTCTAATAAACAATTTATTTGTCTCAAGCTGTTACACAAATCCTAAATGGGCATAACAGAGCAATTTATAACTTTTTACAACCTGAGGAATAAAAAAGCAGGAATGATAAAAAGAAATCCTATGGCAGAAGGTTGCAGAGCGAACGACAATGATGATGCCTTGACGTGGAGTGGTAGACCTCAGTTATCTATATCATGGGAGGGCAAAATAGTAAAAATGTAAGTGAACGAAAAGAAAGTTTTCCTCAAAAATAGATATACCAAACATACTAAACACTTTATAAGTACTCATACATGAATGAGTTGTGATCTTTACATATATACTTAAGCAAATTCAAGTAACACAATTGAAATCTCATACCATAAGCTTAAAATCAACAAATTAAGCGATTCAACAAGTAACTTAATAGAATTCAAGTCTCAAACCAATCCATATAAAAACTCTCCACCCAAGTATATCTATGGGGAAATTAACCAACCTTGTGTAGACAATCAACATGGTGACAAGGGAAAATCCTAGCTAGACACTCGTATTTGTGATATGAGTATAGGCAATTCATTGGCTAGATACCTACAAGAGAGGTACATGCAATACACTAGTCGGACACCTATAGAGTAATCAAACTGCAGGTACAGGCAAATCACTGGCCCGACACCGACGCAATAAACACAAGTATAGGTAATCCTGGTAAGACAATTGTATATTAAACACATGTACATGCAAAGCTAGTCATGTGCACAGACTCTACTGAAGGCAACCGATATATTCTGAGGGCAACCAATATATTATGAAGGTGTTGTGAATTTTAGACAACCTGAAAAATGGAGATTATAAAGATTAGTCCAAACACAAATTATACTCTCGCAAGTGCACAAGGTCCATCGTAAATATAGTATGGCAAATACGAGGTCATTCCCACGAGGATTGAGTTCAACGTCCAATTAGTCTAACCTAATTTACTTCATAAAATACTTTAACTACTCTAATTATATAAACAAGAAATTAAACACGTAGCATACTCATGTAAACAGAAAATGGTTTTGTGAAAGAATGATTTAATTACCAACGAAATTAAAAGACAAAACAAGTAGAAAGTCACGAAACACAAGAATGAGAAATTCAAATTGATAGAAGCACTAGGACAATGAATTCACCACTAGTAATCCGATCTACCCTCTCATTCACCTACCTATTAACTAACCATTGATGTCGCCGCTTAGTTTTCTTTTTTCATGAATTACCTATGGTATTTAGGCTAACTCGTATATTCCTACATGCAATTCGCCTATGGTATTTAGGTGAAATATCAACACATAGAAACTCATTAAGATCAGTGAAAACCTTCAACACGCATGTAAACCCTAAGAGTATGGTATTTACCCTAGAAGAATTACAAATCCTAATAATCACAAGAAGCAAGCCTCAAATTAAGTATGGTATTGACTCTAATTTGCATTCGATTAACTCAATTAAGAGTCTAGATGGTGATCAAGCATCAAGATAATCAACCAAGTTATTAAGTACAGTGATTAAGAATCCAACATCAAACGGCAATCAATAGATATGTAAAATAAGAAAACTAGATTATCATACTAGGCTTACATCATGCCCTAGCAAAAGAAAATTAGTTACACATAATAAGCAAAAACACAAGGAAGAAACAATAAAACTTAGCCAATTGCGGTACTCTTCCGGCGTCTCCAATTTCTCATAGTCTTTGAGTGTGTAACCCTCAAAGGAGTTGTTTCTCATGCTTAAATAAAACACCACACGTCTGTTCCTACTGTAGCGGGGCTTTTACAACAGCCCAAAAATAAAGAAAAACATAATTAAAATATAAATCCAAAATGGGTAAGTAGTTGACTCATCCTCCTACTTGGACTGGGATAACACATCAGTTACTTTGCATACACGTTTGGGTCATTCGTCCTTCAAGAAAATTCGGCAAAAATATGTAAATTGTAGGTCTTTGGCTTATCTTTCCAGCCATATATCGCACGCCTTGAGGAGAAAGTCTTCAAATAGTCATTCTTCCACAGCAACACAGTTTTGACAGGATTGCACCTTATGCTGACTCAACTTCAAAGACTACTCTCATTGGCTGCTCCAAAAATTCTAGAAAAATTCCACAATCATCTTCAAGATCTTAGATTTCATCTCCAACTAGTCTTGTACTAAAACTCCACCAAAAAGTCGTATTTCCATTGAAAACCATTACTTGCTATGAAAAGCTGAAAATTGAGAAAATAAAGTAATAAGTCCTTTTTAAATCAAATTCTCCTACAAAAACTAAGTATAAAGAGTACATAAATGTGTAAATTTATGGACTTAAAAAATACACACAACTTATATTTTGCTAGTCCTTAAGTGAAAGAAAACGAAAATTAAAAACAAAAGAACAAAGACTCAACGCAAACAAGCGATCGACTAACTTCCCAATATTGATCTCAGAGATAATCACCAACCGTTAGTTAACTTCCAAGAAATAAGCAACAATAACTCAAGACATTATCAAAGGGTTAACCAAACTTTAATTGAACAACTTAGATGTAGTGTGTGAAATAGCCAACATTAATATAACCCACGACTTAAGCTTCACACGAGTTAAATAACTAAATAAGAACAAGCTTCAACTTCAAATCTCATCAAGGATGTTCACTCCAATAAAAACACTCGAAATTTGACTAGTTACTATCACTCATAAATATGTGAGAGGAATCAAAGCAATAGGATGTACTCACATAAGTGAAATAAAGGCACATGAAAAATATAAAAGATCTCATGAAAAGATATCGCATACTTGAAAACATTCAAACCATCTGACCATAGTCCTTCCACACCTATTCTCCACATGAGGAACCACACTTCTCCTTGGATCAAGTAGGACTTAAGGTTGTAATGGGGCTTAGAGTGATGGGTGAAACAAGAAAAAGATACGGATGAACAAATTCTAAGGAATTCATAGAGCTTTCCATGAAAATGATAACATCTTGCACTTTGAGCACGAAACTTCATATTGATACTGTCTTCAATTTTCTTTTCAGAAATTTTTTTTTTTCACAATTTTTTTTTTCCTCACACCATTAGCTTTCTAATCAACCCATGTAGTGAGTGTTAGCCCAATGATTCCCAAGCTAGATAGCTTTAGGGCATTAAATTTAAAACACTCCTAGAGCTTAATAACTCGAGTTGAAAAGGCTTTGAAATTAGCTTCTTTTTTTTTTGTTTGTTTTTGTTTTGAAATAGTATCCTTTACTTTCCACATGTTTGAACAATTTGTGCAATTATTCCATAACAACGAAAATACTCTACAAAACTCCTTAGAGGGGTATAGGATAAACATATGATAGATTAAGGTGAGGAGAATTGGGTAAAGAACGAAATAAAAAGGCTTACATAAAAGGCACAAAGGGGTTACTAGGCATAAAAGTGATACGGGTTGGCTAGAAGTGCTCAAACGAAAGAAACAATGCCTATATCACTTTCTTGAATCCATGTGGTTCACGAAGTATGCCTCAAATAGATAATGAAAGTAGTTCTTGCAAACAATTTAAACATCCTCAATTACTTGACCAAAACAAAGAATAATGAGATCACAACGATGTAGACAAGAAAATTATAGAATATCATATAACACTCAAGAAAGGAAGGCACAGGCTCAAAAGTTCACATAATGAGGGTTATATAATTTTACACTAGCTTATTTAGCCATTTAAATCTTGTGAAATCTCTAATAAAAACTCATATTAATATGGCTATGTGAATAAGGATTTCCCAAGTCTAATCACAAAAATAAGGCTAACACAGAGATAATGTAAATACTTAGTGTCATGCTCAAAACCTCTTGAAAGTTAATTGTAAATAAAATTCAATCTCATCATAGAATTGGGAAGGGACTACCACAAACAAATAAAAACAAGACTCAATGTAAAAAATAAAAAAAAGAAAAAAAAAACTTTTGGGTTTTATGAAATTTTTCAAATTTTTTAAATTATTTTTTCAAATGGAAAAAAAAAGAAATAAAACAAACATTAAAATAAAAACTAATTAAATAAAAACCAAAAGTTGAAATGAATTGAAAACCAATAAACAAAATTGCAGTTTTGACCCAGGCACAAAGAATTATATGTATCTCACAAAATACTTGGCCAAAGTTCATGTTCTTTATATGGTTGGATTCAAAATGAAAAAACAAAGAACACCACGCGAGCCAAAATACAAAAACAATGGTGGACAAGAACAGAATTGGAAACAAAGATAAAAGACTGCTGCATACATTATGAAACCAAAGAACTCAATCACACACAAGGTAAAACAAACATTGTCCTCAATGTTTAAAACAAAGAAAACTAATTCATGCAAAATCAATTAAAGAGAGAGAGAGGGTGTGAGAACTGGTTACACCATATTCAACCGAGTACATTCGACACTTGGAACTGGAGCACAGACAGACTCACATGCCTACTGAAGATGACATCAATGATGACATAATGCCCCCTCCGATGTGGCAACTGCCTATCGAAGGTAGTTGCCGAAGCTCTCAACTAAAGAACCTAATCTGCGAACACGTGTCGCCACTATATCAACTTGCACAAAGTCCCACATTGAAACTCTGTGCAAAATCCCACTTCCACCTCTCTACAAAAAGAGGCACAAGTCCCCAAAATGAGGTAATGACTTTTTACTTTCACGGTTACTCTGCCAAAATTACCATATATCCTATATCTGCTGACTTAAGCATCGGAGAACCTTCAGCAGGTACCGCACCGGTGCCCGAATCTTCATGATTGCTTCTTCCTCTTTTTCTTATGTAGGATCCTTCTGTGCTCGAAGATTCATGAACCCTCTCACCCCGCTGAAGATCCATCACACTTTCACCTAAGTTGACCTTCCAAAAAGGAGCATCAATAGTTTGGTGCCATATGTGGGAAACAACTTCTGAATCCCACTTCTCTACCAGCTCTGCTGGCTCCCTCTCCTATTCGACCCCATCGTCTCTTCTGCCCTTCACATTCCGCAATGCCTAGCGAAGCTAGCCTTTGCACCTAGTACCATACCTCTCATAGGGAGTCCTCTCGAAGGAAACCTTAGGTCGATGTGCATCTCCAAGCGGAAGTAGAGGGCCTTCATGTTGACGTCACCAAAATGACAGAGAGCTAAAACCACATTCGTACCAAGAATGCCGAATTGGAACACGATATTCGAACCTTGAAGCGTAACTGGGAGAGCGCTCACCACTAATTCACCCAGCATGACCTCACCCAAGATGTTGAACGCACCCAATCAAACCCACAAGCCGTCTCCCATCACAGAGCCCTAACCCAGCCTAGGCCTGACGAAGGCAAAGGCCATCTTCATCCTAAAATGACCAAGTCGCGACTTCTCCAAATCTCCCAACCAATTGATAGGCTTCATGCCCGACCAAGATTTACAGGGACTGCAAGGATCGCATCTTGAAGCTTTGGTCAAAGCCCATCCCTATTCCTGTAGACCTTGACAACCCCCGGGTCGCTCACCTTGGACCCTTGCAGAAGCCCACCCTCTTACCTACCCAAGAGGGGGTTGGAGACTTGAATGATTGGGAAAGTTACTATCATGAGGACTGGGAGCCTTACCATGCTGAAGCTTTCGAGGGATGGGAAACTTATTCGCCTCCGCCCACCTAACAACACAAGTCTTTGGCGCCCTACCCTCCCTCATACCGATTTGCCATAAGACTCATTTTCGAGAAGGTTCGACGTCTCGAGGACGAGCAGCACTGCAGCCACCAGTCCCTTTGGACTAAGCCACGCCCTGGCCCCTTCACTGAGTGTATCCCCAACTATCGTCAAAAAAAGAATGTTCAGTCACTTGACATCACGTTCTACATGGGTAAGGAGGACCCGCTGACCCACTCCATTCTTTTCAGTCTGCCCTAGGGTGCAAGGGTTTTAGTGATGAAGGCATGTGCCTTCTTTTTCCCTCCACCCTCAATGGTGCCTCTTTGAAATGGTTGTACCAGCTAAACCCTACACTATCAACTTCTTCAACCTCCTGAAGCAGACTTTTCTTGTCCATTTCATGATTCAGAATGATAGTCTGTACTCTGCGGATGACCTATATATGCTTTGGCATGGTGAAGATGAGCCCTTGCAGGAGTACGCCTCCCGCTTTAGCCACGAGTATTCTGGCTACCCAAAAACAGATGATCGTGCTGCCTTCGGTGCCTTCAAGAGTGGCCTTCGTGAATCCAACTTTTGATACTTGGTTCACAGCAATGTTGTGAATTTTAGATAACCTGAAAAATGGAGATTATAAAGATTAGTCTAAACACAAATTATACTCGCAAGTGCACAAGGTCAATCGTACTATAGTATGGTAAATACGAGGTCATTCCCATGAGGATTGAGTTCAACTACCAATTAGTCTAACCTAATTTACTTCACAAAATACTTTAACTACTCTAATTATATAAATAAGAAATTAAACACGTAGCATACTCATGTAAACACAAAAGGGGTTTTTGAAAGAAAGATTTAATTAACAACGAAATTAAAAGACAAAATAAGTAGAAGGTCACAAAACACAAGATGAGAAATTCAAATTGATAAAAGCACCAGGACAATGAATTCACCACTAGTAATCCGATCTAGCCTCTTATTCACCTACCCATTTACTAACCATTTGATGTCGCCGCTTAGTTTTCCTTTTTCATGAATTACTTATGGTATTTAGGCTAACTCGTATATTCCTACATGCAATTCGCCTATGGTATTTAGGTCAAATATCAACACATAGAAAGTTGTTAAGATCAGTGAAAACCTCGAATAAGCATATAAACCCTAGGAGTATGGTATTTACTCTAGGCAAATTACAAATCCTAATCACAAGAAGCAACCCTCAAATTAAGTATGGTATTTACTCTAATTTGCATCCGATTAACTCAATTAAAATTCTAGATGGTAATCAAGCATCAAGATAAGAAACCAAGTTATTAAGCACAGTGATTAAAAATCCAACATCAAACGGCAATCAATAGATAGGTAAAATAAGAACACTAGATTATCAAACTAGGGCTACATCATGCCCTAGCAAGAGAAAATTAGTTACACATAATCATAGAATTCGACATAAACAAAAACATAAGGAAGAAACAATCAAACTTAGCCAATTGCGGTACTCTTCCAGCATCTTCAATTTCTCCTAGTCTTTGCGTGTCCCCAAGGGAGTTGTTTCTCATGCTTAAATAAAACACCCCACGTCTATTCCTACCCTAGCTGAGCTTTTATAGCAGCCCAAAAATAAAGAAAAACCTAATTAAAACATAAATCCAAAATGGGTAAGTAATTGACTCCTCTTCCTACTTGGATTGAGATAACACATCAGTTGCTTTTCAGGCACGTTTGGGGTTGTTCCTCCTTCAAAACAATTCGGCAAAAATATGTAATTTGTAGATTTTTGTCTTATCTTTCCATCCATATATCACACATCTTGAGGAAAAATCAGGAAAGTCTTCAAATAGTCATTATTCCACAGCAGCACAGTTTTGACGGGATTGCACCTTATGCTGACTTAACTTCAAAGACTACTCTCATTGGCTACTCCGAAAATTCTAGAAAAATTCCACAATCATCTTCAAGGTCTAAGCTTTCATCTCCAATTGGTCTTGTGCTAAAACTCCACCAAAAAGTCATATTTCCGTTGAGAAAATAAAGTAATAAGTCCTTTTTAAATCAAATTCTCCTACAAAAAGTAAGTATAAAGAGTACATAAATGTGTAAATTTATGGACTTATCAAGCAACCTATTGAACACCTATGCTGAATTAATGAAGCAAGCAGGCATCCATGCTAAGGCCAAATACTTTAACTCCAAGCGCAACCCTGTCAACCACTCCCGGACCACCTTCGGCAACCCGCCACAAGCTTCGGCACCCACCCTCGCCAAATCCAACCGTTATGCTCCTACCCCTGACACTCAGGATGCCAGAACCCTAAAAGGAAGGACGGCTACCAGCGCTCCTTCAACAATGGGAAATGCAGTAGACACTCTAACCATCATCAATCTGGTGGCAACAAACCCCCAAAGACAAATGGTCGTGCCCCGCTCCCATATAAGCCTAAGCCCCAGTTTGAAGTGTTCACCACACTGAACACCACTTATGTGCATGTTCTGGTCAATGAGGCACCCATTATACCTAAACCCCCTCCTCGAGGACCTACTAACAACCCTACGCCGAACATCGATGTCTTCTGTCGTTTTCACCAATTCAACGACCATGATACAGAATCTTGCATCCCTATGCGGAACATCATTGAAGGCCTTATTCATGAAGGCAGATTAGACAAGTATGTCCACAACCTTCCACCTCCCTCAAACCCTCACTATCGCCAGATCAAAATGATCACCACCATCAGCGGTGGCCTTACTCTAGCTGGCACATCCCACAACTTCATTAAGCATTATGTCCGGTCCTTCTATGTGCATCAAGTCCTTAGCACTGAGCATGGATGCATGCTGAAAATGTTCAGAACAGGTTGGGACCCCATTATCTTTAGCGAAGAGGAAGATCATGGTTTTCCCCACGATGATCCGCTGATTATTCAGGCAGACATTTCTAACTTTGATGGCGTTATGTTTGCAGAATCATTCAACGAACTTCATGTCTCTGACCTCCTGCTTGATCAAACCATCAAGCTTCTTGTGAGTTTCTCTGGCAATGTGGTCCAACCCAATCGAAGCATCCACCTCCCCATTTCAATCGGTTCGGCTCCAATGGGCCACAGTTACTAGTCCCTTTCTAATCGTTGATTGCCTCACAGCCTACAACATCATCCTTGGATGCCCAACCTTGGCACAAATAAGGGTCTTCATTCCACACATATGTTGATGCTAAAGTTCCCCACTCTTCACGGCACAGGCATGGTGCGAGATGACCAACTTGGCGCTAAGCTACTATGCTTCGGTGGTTAAATCTATTAATTGCCCTCTACGGCTTGAAGCTCTTTCAGTGACCATAGTCCACCACTTCCCTTCACTGGCATTGAGCGACTTGAGTATCCTAGGGAAGAATCTGTCACTCCTTAGGCCAAACCAGTGGAAGATCTTGAACTTGTTTGCCTCCATGATGATATCTCGGATCGGCAGGTAAAAATTAGCGCTTCCCTTCTACCCTATCTTCGCTCCGCACTCATCAGCTTCCTCCGCTAGAACTCGGAGGTTTTCGCTTGGTCCCATAATGATATGCTCGGCATATCACCCGACATCATCTCCCATAGATTAAGCATTAACCCGGCCGTACGACCTGTTCGATAGAAGCATCGTGCCTACGACCCAGAGAGGTATGAAGCCATGAAGATAGAGGTGGAGAAACTACGAAGCATCGGTCTCATCAAGGAGGTGGACTATCCCACATGGCTGGCAAATGTGCTAATGGTCAACAAACTGAAGAAGGGATGGTGCATGTGTGTATACTACACCAACCTCAATTGAGCATGTCCCAAGGATAGCTTCCTTCTCCCTCACATCGACCAGCTTATTGAATCCACGGCAGGCCATGCCCTTCTTAGCGTCATGGATGCATACTCCGATTATAACCAGATCTTCATGCGCCCTGACGATCGGGCCCACATATCCTTCATTACTGACCGAGGACTATATTGTTACAAGGTGATGCCTTTAGGCAGCTACTTTGCAATGCCTGGTGAACAACCTGTTCACCCCATTAATCGGCCACACCGTGAAGGTGTACGTTGACGATATGTTAGTCAAAAGTTGCACCGCCGATCAGCAAATCCCTAACCTGTCAACTATGTTCGCCATACTGAAGCATAATTTAAACAAAGATAGAGGACTACTGCGTATATTATGAAACCAAAGAACTCAATCACCTACAACTTAAAACAAACATTTTCCTCAATGTTTAAAATAAAGAAAACTAATTCATGCAAAATCAATTAAAGGGAGAGGGTGTGAGAATTTCTGGGTTTGTGTAGGTGTGGATGAGCAAAGCATAGAATATGTCGAAGTGAGCGAGGATAGATAGTGCGACGAACTCAAACACCCATAACTTGTTTCTTGGAATGTCAACAGACTCGGAATAACTCCTAGAATTGTCTGATCATGATGACATTTGGTCTGAATTTTATATGAAAATTTGACTATTTGATGTCGCCGCTTAGTTTTCCTTTTTCATGAATTACGTATAGTATTTAGACTAACTAGTATATTCTTACATGCAATTCACCTATGGTATTTAGGTGAAATATCAACACATACAAGCTCATTAAGATCAGTGAAAACCTCCAACAAGCATGTAAACCCTAGAAGTATGGTATTCACCCTAGACGAATTACAAATGCTAATCACAAGAAGTAAGCTTGATGGTGATCAAGCATCAAGATAATCAACCAAGTTATTAAGAACAGTGATTAAGAATTCAACATCAAACGACAATCAAACGCAAACTTTAAGTCATTGAATCGGGGCATCCGGGATTCCTTTCTTGATTCGTGAATTCCTACACAATCCTAGAGATACCTAGATCGACATATTTGAAAATGGAGTCGATCAAGTGGTCTGAACATATCTAACCCGGATAACGCCTAATATATGTAAATCCGATCGATCACCAAACGATAACCAAATTCAAATCCGAGCATACCTCGTGCTCGGAACTACATGGGGATCATTTTAGGACCAAATGGGCCAGTCAGACATGGCCCACGTGCCGCCACATGCCCCGACAGTGCCTGGGTGTCTTGAGAAATTCCGGCGACCGAAAAATTCTCAAAACACCCATCAATACCTATACCTACGTGATCAGGACAACGAGTGGAGACACTTTTGTTCTTGGACCATGGAGAAAAAGTGAACGGAACTTGTCAAAAACTCGGGCCAAAACCGTCCAAAACTTGTATAATTCCCAAGTCTTCCTCAGCTGCACTCTATTTTATTTTGCCTCCTCAGTTTGGGTTTTGCCTTTTGGCCTTCCTATTATTCCTCTATTTCCTAAATAATTATTATTTTCTTTATTTTTGGACAATTCCCTTTGGCTTATAAATACTAAGCCTTAACATAAGGCTATGGGGGGTTCTATTATGTTATTTTTTGGAGACCACGGACCAAAAAGGCACGAGAGAGAGTTTTGGAGAGATAGGGAAGACGACTTAGAGCTAGAGTTGCTGTTGTGCAGAGTAGGGGTGGGCGCGGTCCGGTTCTTACTTCAAACCGGAACTGGTACTATTTAACTGGTCCGGTTTAAGCAAAAAAAATTTCAAAAACCGGCCGGTTCGGTTCTGATCAGTTCTGGTTTTGAACCGGATTATTATTTTTTAAAATTTTTAAATTTTTTAGAAAAAAATAATATTTTTTTTTTTTAAATTATAATAAATAACTTATTTTTTGGCTTAAAAATTAACAAATAATCCAATTCATACATTTAGAAATTTTTTGAAGTTGAACTTGGAAAAATAGTGATTATAAAATTTAAAATATGGCATTAGATTTTAAAAATTTGTAAAAATAAAAAAAAAATATATGACCGGTCCGGTTCGGTCCGGTGCAGTGCGGTGGGGTGTAAAACTGGAATCGGAACCGAACTGCGGTTTGTTGACTTTTTTGGTCAACCGATTTTTTTTCCTGTTTTTTTTCACCGGTTTGGTTCGGTGTTCCAGTTTTCCGGTCCCGATGCCCACCCCTAGCGCAGAGATAAAATCTTCAATAGGTTTTTTATTTCCTATGACATTGTTTATCATGGTTTTTATTAAAGTTGTGATGAACTAATTCCTTTTTGCTAGGGCTACGATGTAGCCTAGCCATGAATACTCAATTACTTTAGTCAATGTTAATTCCAAGTATTTTTTCATGTTCGAATGGTTGGCCAATATTTAATTGATTTGATGCTAAGTTGACGACATGGATATCCAATTTGGAGTTTGCTTCTTGTAATAGTTGTCATGGGTTACATGATTAGATAGGGATGTTTGTCATGACTTATGTGGTTGTTTTGCAGGCTTTCCAAAAAAATTAATAGGTTCTTATTATCTTAATTTCATTACTAGAGATAGAGTGGGTTGGTAATAAGAATACTTTTAGTATAACCAGGGATGGAGTATCGAATAAAGTAGGGAAAATCGACTGTCAACATGGAGAATAATTAGAATTAACATGCTAAAAGAATTGGGTAGAATTGACTATAGTGAAATCAAAAGCTCTAATGCTCTCATAACTTGAATCTCACAACCTTATTTTTCTACGC
Source organism: Prunus persica (assembly GCF_000346465.2). Classification (NCBI taxonomy): domain Eukaryota; kingdom Viridiplantae; phylum Streptophyta; class Magnoliopsida; order Rosales; family Rosaceae; genus Prunus; species Prunus persica. The sequence goes on along the minus strand of NC_034013.1, from coordinate 1,957,757 downwards.
TTACTTTTATTCATTGTTTTTAGTTAATTAATCAATCGAAATCTCATCATTCAATTATTCAAATAAAGTCTTGGGTTAGTCACAATCGGTACTTAATAAATTAAATCACTCTTCGTGGGAACGACACTTTACTTATTTCTATATTACTTGTGCGGATTGTGCGCTTGTAAATAAATTCACAAGAAGTTTTTGTCCATTGGGTTTGTTGAAATCTGTTTAAACCATTGGTCCAATTCCGGGTAAGTCTTCATCACTAATATACATGTAGGCAAAGTTTGTGTGCTTCAACAAATTAATCAAGGAATTCTTCTTCACGGCCCATCAACTCTCTGTCATTTCTTTTTTTTTCTTCTCTGGCTAAACAAATAATTCTTGTAGATTCCAAATTGCTCATTGGTGCTTACAGAGACATCAACCTTCAGCAAATGCAAATGGGTCTTGACACCAAATCTCGACAGATGCACAGGGCATAACCTAGCACCTCCATCAATTTAATACATTTCAGCTCCAAAAAAGGATGGTAAGTTTCTCTAACTCTATCTTTCTGGCGCTGGTCACTGAGACTAGTTGTGGGTATACACTGACACTAGCACAGATGCACTCCAGGTGTATGATGCAATGACAAAGTGAGTTCTTGAGATTTCATTGGTTTGATAATTTCACCCATTTCGATCCCTTAAGCTTCCAAAATCATAGTTTTAGCTCCAAACTTTTGTTAGGAACAATTGCCTATAAAATCCTCACTAAACACATTAAACTAACCAATTTCATACAAAAACAAAGCAAATATAGATAGATTATATATGCAAGATATTAATCTATCAGGCATGTGATTCTCATAGGTACTATCATATGTTCAAGTTTCCACCATCTATAGATCAAAAGTTAATTTCCTTCTTTTAAAAAAAAATAAAAAATTAGGACTCGTTTGTTTTTTTTTCATATAGAAAATTGGGCCTTTCAAAGCTTTGTCGGTTTCTTTAATTATTACGATGAAGTCAAATATATATCAGGACCTCTTTTTTTTCTTTTTGGTAAAATGTATATCAAGACGTAACCTGGACGGTACAAATCCTTGGTTTATATTATAAGTTGAGCTTGTAATGACTGTTCGTAATTTCTGGGTTCATGTCATCCACATTTTGTTAAGAAATATGTGGACCTTAGATAAGATAAGATGAACACTTGAAGGCTTACATACATATACAACAGATACACACAAGTAAGATATTTTTAGAAAACAAGGACCACTTACGCATGTTAAATCCTTTTGTATGAATATTGGACAATCCTTGCAATTAAAGGACGGGGGACTTGTCATATGCTATAGCTACAACTATCGATTAGACGTGACTAATTTAGTGAAAGCTACAACTGTAAATTCAATGTGTACTGGTGCATGAATTTCTTTGACAGAAAATGAAGACGATTGATGATCGTTGTAAATACTGATTATAACCCTTACGCATTTTAGATGGAGAGAGAAATCGTTTGCACAATTCTGTTCATACAAGGGCCACGTTTCTGTCTCGTGTAGTTAGATGTGAGTTAACGTCACTGACGTCCATTTCATGTGACACGAATGTCTTATTCTATCGTCCTCATGTACAAGGTAAATGCTTAAAACTGTTGTACAAATTTAAAGGAAAAAGTTCTGATTAATTGTAAGAAACTGTCATTGGTCAACTTGCTTAACTACGGGTTTAATACAAAAACCATTGTGCGAAAACTGCATGGCATAGCTGAACAAGAGGGGGAGGAGAATGAAAAAAAGGAGGGAAGACGGTGGGGGAGGGAATAGATAAATGGGGACGAGGAAGGTCATCAAAGTTGAAGGGTAAAATTGGAGTTGGAAATCCAACTCGGAAAAGAAAAGTATTACTTTGGTTTAAAAATGCCATGTGGGAACTTTTGAGTGGAAGTATAACCTACTGATGTTGTGATTCTATACCACTCGAACGAAAAATTATAGAATGGTATCGTATAACCATGTCAGTTGGTGATACTCCAACTCAATTTTTGCCATGTGTCTTATTAAAAAAAAAAAAATTAAAACTCTTTATCCAGCTGGATTTGAAAGTTTATTTTTACATTGTCAACTTAAAAAAATAAAAATACAAAACTTAAAGAAAAAAAATAGCAGCCCCAACCCTTCCTCGCCGACAAGTCCCCCCACCCCAACGGCCAGTCATGGTTGTGGCTCATCTTCCTTTTTTCCCCATCTTTCATATCTCTTTACCTTACAATTTCTCAACACAACCTTGAACATTAAAAGGAGGCTTGAGAATCATCATCTAGTATACCTAATAATTGCCATGGTTGATCTTCTCTCTCTCTCTCTCTCTCTCTCTCTCTCTCTCTCTCTCTCTCTCTCTCTCTCTCTCTCTCAATGTAGGGTTCAATGACATAGATTGAGGATCTAACAGGAGGTGGGTTTATGGTATTGAAGAATAAACTGAATCCTCTATGGCAGTATAGGCTTCATACGAATGCCAATAAGCAAATAAGTCTTTAGGAATTTGGCAGTGATAGATTTCCATGGCAGTAAGTTGGGGGAAGGGCCTTCGTCGTTTAGCCTGCTGGTTGCTAGTGGTAGTGATGGGGCTGACCGGAGAGGGGTTGGCCATGCAGCCGCGACCAGCGGTGGAGAAAGTTTGATCTCGCTAACTTCACTCCAAAAATGGTCATCCAACTACAACCCCAATAGTTTTTGTTGGAATAAAGCTCATAGAAAAAGTCAAGCATACATATGCACGAAAATAACAATAACCTGACATGAGATAGCACATAAAAGAGAAGCGGCTATGCATATACACACACATAAGCCTTTGCATCTAATGTTTATGGTACATTCCGAAATCAATTGACATCACACTAGAAATGTAAAATTTGAGAAAATTTGTTACATCCTTGACACGATCTTAGCTGATTTTGTGTCATATATATCCTCCATAGTCTGCACAGTCTCCACAGTCATCCTCTCGAGCTCCTGCTGAAATCTCTCCATGTCCGATAATGGCAAGCATATTGGTACCAATACCCCCTCCTCATTGTTGCATTTGTGTTGAACATAGAAGCTAATCAAATCCAAGGCCTTCGCAGGTCCACCAAATACCGGCTTGCCCCAACCAAAACTGACCTCTCCAAAACCTGCACGCGATGTATCGGAAACTATGAAGTTTCCTGTCAATGGATATTTTGGTAGTCGTCCTCTTATTTCCATAAGATCTGCGACTGATCTCATGTACTCTTCATTCACTGTAGCTTTTGCCTTCATTACCAACTCCAAAGCATATCCCAATGGATTTGTACATACATCTTTAGCCTCTGAAACTGCAGCAGGAAATGCAACCGCATTGCCATAATATCCCAAGGGAAGACGTACATTGTGGCGCTTACCGCGTGCACTGACTAAGCATGAAAGGCGAACAACTTGTTTTGGATTCATTCTAAGTGCAAGTGTGCGGCATTTCCACAAACAAGCTGTTATCAAATCAAATGTAGTGCAGGTTGATAACTGCGGTGGAATATGATTCCGAATGGCCTTTATCTCCTTGGACCCAAAATAGAAAGATCGTTGGACCATGTTTGGCTTGTTAGTGCTTGGAAATGAGCCTTGAGCATCAATCCCTTCTTCATATTCATGATGCGCACAGGTAATTCGTGGCGGATCTCGAGCACCCAAGAGCTCTCGCTCCCACACTGGTGTAGTAGATGGCGCTTGTGCGCCTTGTGCCATCTCCCCAACGGCGTTCAAGAACTGGAGAAGCCCAGCTGCGTCACACATTGTGTGATTTAGGCGCAATGCAAGTATAAAACCTCCACATGAAAGACGGGTTACCTGTATAATAAATTCAGCAAGGGTCTTGTATATGAGTACTGCTAGGGACACCAAATTTATACATCATCAGATTTTAATTAAAATTGAGACATGTGCTAATCATTAATTTATTTATTTAGACAAAAAAATTTAAAAACTAATTTATGAGTTAACTGAAAAGCCACCACTTCAGAATACTCGTGTTTTACTTACAACCACCAATCCTCCCTCCGTCGTGCCTGCCGCCTACTGCGTTGCTCCTCACCACTCTAGACCACCAGGTATCCAAATTAATCATGAAATAAATACGAGGCCGACCTTGGATCATATAATCCTCGTAGCAAAAATGTCCCTTCTTTTATGGGCGAACATGTGGGCTTTCCAGTTTCAAAGGCAGGATCCCAAAACCTCGAATAATGACATTGAGTTTCAATGAAATCCTTTCTATAAATCCCGTATTTGATGGGTGTACATATTGAAGTTTATTTTGTTGATTATACTTGGGGTTAGAATAAGAAAATAAAATTAGTAAAGGGCAGTTCAGCCGGCGGAACAACGGAGGAGTGTTAATAAAACATGGGCGTTTTGTAGTGGTGAATTTTTAGGTTAAATCACAAATTAGTTTTTAAATTTTAGTGATAAAATAGATTAACCATGTGTCAAATTTAATTGAAAATCTGATGATGTGGCTAATGCCACCTCTCATTCGGAATTCAATTTTGGTGTATAATTTTGGTGTCCTAACATTTTTACTTGTATATACGTTTGACTTCTATTGGTACTCAATTTCTAGTTTAAAGATACGTTTGAGTTCAAATTTGTATATGAGAGTTGAGTTTTTTTTTTCTTTTTGTTTGTTTCTTTTATTATAGAAAATCAATTATTCATTAAAACTTAGGAAGTAATAGAATCATGAAGGTAGAGCTTTCTCGATGGGAAGCCACTAGCTTAAAAATTTGGTACGACTAACTCATATTCAAGAAAATACTTTTGCTAATTCAAATGTTATAAAATTTGGTACGACTAATCAGACGAGAAAGGGATTGTTTTGGGAGAGAAGAGCTTACAAAAGAAAAGGAGTAAGTTTCGATTTGTTTGAGGAGTAGGAGACGAGAGGTTGAGGAGAGAGAACGAGAGGTTGGGTAATCCCCCGAATATTTTATTGGATTACAATTATTAGCAAAGGCTCTAATCAAATATTAATCATGAAAAATTACTGTTTCGGTGTTAATCACAATAATTAGTTTTATATTTATTATATTTAAGTCAACTGTCACCAAAGTATTCAAATGTGAGAAATTAATCACAAATAATAGTGATAAGTAAACAAAAGCATTGACCAACCATTCAATTGTAACCAATACCAATTAGTTAGTGACAAAAGGTTGCTATTGCTCTTTTTTTATGGTAAAGATATCCACCTAGATCCAACTATCTTTTTTCCCGTTGGAAGAGACAACAACTCAGAGCAACATATAGTACTTGAGAACTATGAGGCTAGATATTTTTTATTAGTTTTTTGTATATCAAACTTTGTTTTAACTCACCTGATATTTCTCACCATTTGTACAATCTTAGAAGTCAGTAGATGGTTTTATTTGGGACCAATATGGTACAAATTAACAGTAGTGGACAGGCAAAGATTCCATGGAAGTAAATTCCAGCAATCAGAAACTTTCATTGTATAGAAGGGCCAAGATCCACCAAGAAATTCAAAAACAGATACTAATTAACATGCAGTTAACTAACAAATACTCACCTGAATCAGCAACAGAGGGCAACCAAGAATCCCATCAGAGCCTGGAACATTATAAAGAAACTCCTCTAAGAATGGAGAAGGGGGTGCAATGGTGTCCCCAAGTTGCGCAAGCGTGACGTCAGCATTAGCCTCTATGAACAAGACACCTTCTCCATTGCACTCCACCATAAGCTTCCTATTAGGTCCTTCCCTGAGCCTGCCAGCCAAAGGGTAGTAATACACGAGTGCCCGACTCAATGCTTCCCTGATCACCTCAACGGCATCGTTTCCTTTCATTGAAGGATTGTTCTTGTAAGACATTATGACTGAAACCTGAAACCTAAGGCTTTCCTGGTCATCAATATTAGAGAGTAGCTTTGTCTCATGAGGTGTTGGCTTCGCCGGTGTTATAAGTTCTGCCTTCAAACGGTTCACCTGAAATAGGAGGGCGGATGGGGAAATCATTGCACAAGTGAGTGGGCTTGAAAACCTACCAAAGAAAATTTTGAAAACTTTAAAATAAAAGCACAAGTACTACACTTATGATAGACCGGTAAGTATTTATAGACGTGTTTGTGGTTCTGTGGCTTGACATCAATTGATAGACGGTGCCACAAAAGGTTACTATACTAGTGCCACTTTTCTTTTCCATTTCACACAATCCAGTCAAATTGATAGTGATTCAAATTCTTTTCCATGCCACAAATATAAAAAATAAGGACCACGCATGGAAAAGATTTGGATTATTAGTGATTCAAATTATTCTTCAATTTCTCATGCGTTTTGAATGATTCACGTTCTTCATTCCTTTTTCATTAATTGAGTGCTGCTATTTACACTCGTAATTCATTTCCTCAGTCACCTTATCTTGAGAATTTTAAAGATTGCTTTTTTAAAAAAAAATCCAAAATCAATTTTCTTCTCAAAAGCATTAAAAGTTGGGTGTTCTAAACCCTCTTATGTTCTTTATTAATGGTTATAATGAAGAGTTAGATATATTTTAGGCTTAAATGTCAAGATGGTCCCTGTGTCTTACAGTGTTGGCCAATTTAGTCTCTGTGTTTTCAATTTGGCCAATTTATTAGTTATTGTGTTTAAAACTGTTAGGCAATGTAGTCCAATCTGTTAATCTACGGTTAAAAAACTTTCAAAAAACTAATATAAATAATTGAATTCAATTTTAAAAATAAAAACTAAGAACTACATAAATAAAAATGAGATCCACAAAATAAAAAGAAATAAAAAAACAAGACAACACCATCCAATCCCAGCCGCCGCCACCATTCTATCTTCTCTCTCTCTCTCCAACAACCACCCACCACCCTGTCAAACTCCACCTCCCAGCCACACCTCAAGGCTCCGAAGCCGTTGGATCATGTTCTGTCATTGTGAACCAGAAATAGCTCTGTGCTAAAGCTTCCAATTTGTCAAAGAGAAACAATGTTAAGTTCGTTTTTTGAACTGAAAATTATGTAATCTTTTAAAATATTTGTAGTTATAGAAGGACTTCATCAATCAGCCCGAAATTAAGTGCCCGTTTGGCATTGCTTATTTGGGGTAATAAGTGATTTTTTTAAAAATTTTGAGAAGCCCAACCCATTTGGTAAACTGTGAGAAAATCACTTATTGTTAAAAATTGCTGTGAGAGAAAGCTATAAGGGAAAGCAGCTAATTAGCTGCTTTCATTTTTTGATTATGCAGGAATCAGTTTTGAAGAGGCGCTGGGTTTAATGATTATGCGGCAATCATTTTTTGATTATGCATAAAATCAATACCAACAATACTTTTAACAAAATTTTACCAAACGCCAAACTGCTTTTTCTCACAGCTGATTTCTCTCACAGCAAATCTGACAGCGATTATTTTCACAGCACAGCAATGCCAAACTGGCCCTAAGAGTAAGTTAATATTTTTAAATTAATTCAAATATTTTTATTAATTTTAATAAAAGTTTTTATGTTTTTAAAAGACAAAAAAAAGTGGATAATGTTTGTTAAACCGTGAATTTAACGGGTTGGACCACATTGCTGACAGTTCAAAATTTGCGGGTATATGTCGTCCTCATATTTGTTAACGTATATGTGTATAAGATGAACACTTCACAGTTCAATTAGCAACAGGTACAACACATACAAAACATGAGGAGGACAGCGCATGTAAAATGTTCGTTCTGTCTTGACATGGTGGGCTCGAGTTAATAATTATTCCCATTCATGAATCTTATTATTCTTCAATTTCTCATGCGTTTTAAATGGTTCATGTTCTTCATTCATTTTTCTTAATTACTATAGTGTCCCTGAAGCTGAAACTATGATAAAATCTCGCATTACACCATGAAATTTAAAGGGACCTACTTTACTCCTTTAACCAATGTTTTGTATTTCACTTTTCTCAGCACTGTCAAGTCCGTCAAAAATCCAGTTAAAAATGCTGATGTGGCATCAATGCGACCCATTTCTTTGCTGAAATATATGCCACGCAAGGGCCAGATGTGAAAAAATAATAAATGAAATATTTTCTTTAAAAAATTTTAATGTTTAAATTGTTTTTCTTGTCTCCCTCTCTCTGCACATTGTTCTCAGCCCTTACATGGTATCTCCTAACCCCAACTCCCCATCTATTAGCCCCTAATTCGCTCTGCCCTTCCCCACACCTTCGCAACACAACCTTGAACATTAAAAGGAGGCTTCAGAGTCATCATCTCGTAGACATAATAATTGCCATGGTTGATCTTCTCTCTCCATCAATGTAGGTTTCAATGAAATAGATTGAGGATCTAAAAGGAGGTGGGTTTATGGTATTGATGAATACACTGAATCCTCTATGGCAATATAGGCTTCATACGGAGGCCAATAAGCCAATAAGTCTTTGAGGAACTTGGCAGTGACAGATTTCCATAGCAGTAAGGTGGTGGAAGGGCCTTCGTCGTTCAACCTGCTGGTTGCTGGGAAATTAATTTTCCTTTTTCCTTTTTATGTTTTTTTAATATTTTTATTTTTATTTTTAAAGATACAAATAAGTGGTAAATTCAGTTCTGGCTTTGTTTCATGAGGTGTTGGCTTCGCCGGTGTTATAAGTTCTGGCTTCAAACGGTTCACCTGAAATAGGAGGGCGGATGGGGAAATCATTGCACAAGTGAGTGGGCTTGAAAACCTACCAAAGAAAATTTTGTAAACTTTAAAATAAAAGCACAAGTACTACACTTATGATAGACAGGTATATATTTATAGACGTGTTTGAGCTTCTGGGGCTTGACATCAATTGATAGACGGTGCCACAAAAGGTTACTTGTGCCACTTTTCTTTTCCATTTCACACAATCCAGTCAAATTGATAGACGGTGCCACGGATATAAAGCATAAGGACCACGCATGGAAAAGATTTGGATTATTAGTGATTCAAATTATTCTTCAATTTCTCATGCGTTTTGAATGATTCACGTGTTGGCGTGACTTGTAGATATTGACTTACTTCCCTTACACACCAAGAATTCCTATTATAATTGTAATTGATTTACTTTAATTCATGATTTCCTACTGTAAATAGATTTAGGAATTTATTATTTACTTGCCTATTCAGGTTTCGTTGTATTATAAATATGGCCTCCTACAAGGAGAAGAATACACAAAAAATTCCCACAAACAAATATTCTCTCATAGTTTTCATATTTTAGCATGGTATCAGAGCGGCGATCTTGGAATTGCTGACTCTAGTTTCAAACCCCCGCCGCTGCTATGGGGGTTGCTGATTTTTTCAACCCTGATGGAGGTAGCACCACCGACTCCTTCTCTCATTCTCAACCAACCATCGTTCAGTTTAGTGTCCAGATAGCTTCGCTCCTACAGATGCAGACTTTGACCCCGAACTCGATCCAGAATCAGGATCCTCTTTTGACTACCCCGACCCCGACCCCGACCCCCACTCCGATGATGACCCCAACCCCGAATTTGTCTCTGATTCAGACCCTGATCCCGATTTCGACTCCGACTCCGGCCCCGACTCAGGCTCAGATTCCGATCCAAATTCCTACTCAACATGTATCCTATACATCTTCCGCTGCCCAGATTATGACTTCTAGACTAACGACCCCGACACATGGACCAGATTACGCATATTGTGGTAATCCGAGACACACTTGTGAGACTTGTTTTAAATCGCATGGCTACCCCAATTGGTGGGCTACTATTACAGATTGAGGACAATGCAATATGACCAGTAATGGTACTGGTTATGGATTCTATACTTCTGATAAGATTGATTCCAGGAGCTGGATAATTGATTCTGGTGCAACTGATCATATGACGTTTGATCTTGATGATTTTTTTGAATACTACACAACCTCGACGAACCTGTATTGCAAATGCCAATGGTGTTACTTATCCTGTGATAGGGGCTGGCATTGTTACACTCTCATCCTCTCTCACACTGTCTAATACTTTACTTGTTCCATCTTTATCCACTAAATTGTTGTCAGTTAGTCAGCTTACTGAACAATTGAATTGTTGTGTACTTATTTACCCGGGTTTTTGTTTACTTCAGGATATTCGCACTAAGGAGATTCTTGGTCGTGGTATTAAGAGAGGGGGGCTATATTATGTCGATGACTTCAGTCCCGGCGTGGCTAACAGTGCGACACATCCCTTTAATAGCAAACAAAAGTAAATCTGGTTGTGGCACAGTCGATTGGGACATCCGTCTTTTAGTTATATGAAGCATCTTATACCAGATTTATTCTCAGGTTTCAATGACTCCGACTTCACATGTGATACTTGTATTTTGGCCAAGAGTCACCGTGTGCCCTACCCGTTGAGTACGAACAAGTGTACTACTCCATTTACTTTAATTCACTCTGATGTCTGGGGACCTTCTCCTATCACTGCTCATTCTGGTGTTCGATGGTTTGTCACATTCATCGATGATTGTACACGGATGACATGGCTTTATTTACTGAAGAATAAAAATGAAGTGTTTTCCTGTTTTCAGTCCTTCTACAAATATATGAAAATTCAGTTTAATGCTCAAATCCAGATTCTTCGCTCAGACAATGGTGGAGAATTTGTCAATCATGACTTTCAGACTTACTTCCAACAACATGGAATTATCCATGAGACGACTTGTCCTCAGACACTGCAATAAAATGGTGTTGCTGAACGAAAGAATCGACATCTTCTTGAAACCGCCCAAGCACTTCTGATTGGCGCTTATGTTCCTCGCCATCATTGGGATGATGCTATTGTCAACGCAGCTCATCTGATCAACCGCATGCCTTCTGGTGTACTGACTTTTAAAACTCCCTTACAGGTGCTTGCACAACACAGACCTCTGCCTTCTGTTTTGGTACTCACACCCCGAATCTTTGGATGTGTGGCTTTCGTTCATCTCCACAAAAATCAACGTAGCAAACTTGATCCATGTGAGCTTCGTTGTGTTTTTGTGGGTTATGCTACTCATTAGAAAGGCTACCGCTGTTATCACCCTTATACCCAACAAACCTATTTCACTTTGGATGTGAACTTTCTGGAATCTGAGCTGTTCTTCCATGACCCATCATCCAATTCTACGCTTCAGGGGGAGATACGAAGTGACGAGCAGAATTGGAGCAACTTGGAAAATAAAGAAATTCTCCTCTGTACGGAAATGATTGATCATCCTGAGTCTGGAGCACGAGATTACTCTCTGTCGAAAAGCGACCAATTGCCCACTCATAGAGATCAATTGCCTGACCCACCTGATCCATGCGAAGATATTTCTGATCCGAGTCTCACACCTACATACAATACAGAACAACAAGATGAATACCCCTCCTCTAACTCAACAGTACCAACAGACCAATCTCCTGAGAATATCCTTGAGGTAACTACTTCTACTAGACTTGTGCATTTAGATGATAAAACTATTGGATATCAATTACCTTTCAGGCAAAATCGTGGGAAGCCAGGAAACCGTTATTCACCTGATATTGGCAAGACATCCAAGTATCCAATTGCAAATCATGTATCCACTAAGAAGCTGTCTGAACCACTCAAGGCTTTTGTGCATCAGTTGTCTGCTATCCATATTCCAACCAAGGTCTCTGAAGCATTGAAAGATCCTAAGTGGGTCCAAACTATAAAAGAGGAGATGAAAGCCCTTGAGAAAAATCAGACTTGGACATTGAAGACTATACCCTGAGGAAAAAAGACTATCGGGTATAGATGGGTGTTTACTATAAAACACAATGCAGATGGATTTATCGAGTGATACAAGGCAAGACTTGTGGCAAAAGTGTACACACAGACCTATGGTATAGACTATGAAGAAACCTTTGCTCCAGTTGAAAAGTTAAACACCGTCAGAGTCTTATTGTCCCTTGCAGCTAATTTGGATTGGCCACTACACCAATTTGATGTAAAGAAAGCTTTTCTACATGGCGAACTCACGGAGGAGGTGTACATGGACATTCCTCGTGGATATAATACTACTCAGACTGGAATAGTTTGCAGGTTACGAAAAGCATTGTATGGATTGAAACAGTCACCACGTGCATGGTTTGGACGGTTCACCATGGCAATGAAGAACAATGGTTTCAAACAGTGCAACTCAGATCATACTCTGTTCTTGAAACATCGAAAAGGGAAGGTAACAATATTAATAATCTATGTTGATGATATGATTATTACTGGGAATGATAAACAAGAAATATCACAGCTACAAGACTATTTGGCTACGGAGTTTGAGATGAAGGATCTAGGTGGACTCAAGTATTTCTTGAGAATTGAGGTGGCTCGATTGCAGCAAAGCATATTTCTCTCTCAAAGGAAATATGTCTTAGACTTGTTGACAGACACAAGAATGCTAGATTGTAAACCTGCGGACACTCTTATTGTTCAGAATCATCATCTTGGAGAATATCCGGATCAAGTTCCAACTAACAAAGAAAGATACCAAAGGTTAGTGGGAAGATTGATCTATTTGTCACATACTCGACCAGACATTGCTTATGCAGTGAGCTTTGTTAGTCAATTTATGCACTCTCCAAGCGAAGACCACATGAATGCAGTTCTTCGGATACTTAGATATTTGAAGTCTGCACCTAGAAAAGGACTTATGTTCTCAAAGCATGGTCATCTAAATATCGATGGTTATTCAGATGCAGATTGGGCAGGTAATGTAACAGATAGAAAATTCACATCAGGTTACTTCACATTCGTGGGAGGTAATTTGGTGACAAGGAGAAGCAAGAAACAGAATGTAGTAGCTTTATCCAGTGCAGAAGCCGAGTTCAGAGGCATGACTAAAGGGATTTGTGAACTTCTTTGGTTAAGAAAGTTGCTTACTGAACTTGGGTATAAACCTACATCTACAATGAATCTCTTTTGTGACAACAAGGTTGCTATAGCCATTACACAGAATCCGGTTCAACATGATCGTACTAAACATGTTGAGGTGGATCGACACTTCATCAAACAGAATCTTGAGGCTAAAGTGTTTTAGTTTCCTTTTGTGAAATCCGAGGATCAATTAGCGGATATTTTGACAAAGGCAATTTCCAGTAAAGCATTTCACAATTCACTAGATCAGTTGGGCATTGGCGACATCTATGCACCAACGTGAGGGGGAGTGTTGGCGTGACTTGTGGATATTGACTTACTTTCCTTACACACCAAGAATTCCTATTATAATTGTAATTGATTTACTTTAATTCCTGATTTCCTACTGTAAATAGATTTAGGAATTTATTATTTACTTGCCCATTCAGGTTTCGTTGTATTATAAATATGACCTCTTACAAGGAGAAGAATACACAGAAAATTCTCAGAAACAAATATTCTCTCATAGTTTTCATATTTTAGCATCACGTTCTTCATTCCTTTTTCATTGAGTGTTGCTATGTACACTCTAGTTTCTCACCCACCTTATCTTCAAAATTTTAAAGACAAATTCATTTCTTTGTAACATTGTTTCCATTCTACTAAACTATCGCTTATTTTTATAAAAAAAAATCCAAAATCAATTTCAAAAGCATTAAAAGTTGGGTGTTCTAAACCCTCTTATGTTCTTTATTAATGGTTATAATGAAGAGTCAGATATATTTTAGACTTAAATGTCAAGATGGTCTCTGTGTCTTAAAGTGTTGGCCAATTTAGTCTCCATGTTTACAATTTGGCCAATTTATTAGTCATTGTGTTTAGTACTGTTAGGCAATGTGGTCCAATCCGTTAATTTATGGTTAAAAAAATTCAAAAAACTAATATATAAATAATTGAATTCAATTTTAAAAATAAATATATAAAAACTACATAAATAAAAATGAGATCCTCAAAATAAAAAGAAATTAAAAAAAACAAGACAACACCATCCAATCCAATCCCAGCCGCCACCACCATTCTATCTGCTCTCTCTCCAACAACCACCCACCACCTTGTCAACCTCCACCTCCCAGCCACACCTCAAGGCTCTGAGGCCGTTGGATCATGTCCTACACTACAGGTTATATTTTACACCAAATATATAAGGTCCTACACTACAAATACTTGGTTTATATTATAAGCTCTGATTATTACTGACGGTTCAAAATTTGCGGGTTCATATTTGTTAACGTATATGTGGATAAGATGAACACTTCACAGTTCAATTAGCAACAGGTACAACACATACACAACATGAGGAGGACAACGCATGTAAAAGGTTCGTTCTGTCTTGACATGGTGGGCTTGAGTTAATAATTCTTCCCATTCATGAATCTTATTATTCTTCAATTTCTAATGCGTTTTAAATGGTTCACGTTCTTCATTCCTTTTTCTTAATTATTACAGTATCCCTGAAGCTGAAACTATGATAAAATCTCGCATTACACCATAAAACTTAAAGTGACCTACTTTACTCCCTTAACCGATGTTTTGTGTTTCACTATTCCCAGTACTGTCAAGTCCGTCAAAAATCCTGTTAAAAATGCTGATGTGTGATAACAGTAATAGTTAGCTAAGAGTTTGTTAGTGTTGGCACGTGTGGCTCACATGTCACAGCTGTAATTAGTTAGTCTGTTAAGCATTAGTTATAGGCTAAAGATCTGATATAAAACACAATCTCTCTGTAATTGTTCATACGATTGAAAATAAAAGAGTTCTTCTTCAATATTCATCTTCTTCCTTTAGCCTCAATTCTTCTTCCTTATACTGTTAACATGGTATCAGTCGCCTAGACTCGATCCTGATCTTCTTTCTCTTCTCTTCTGCGTGATTTCTCCTCCTTCTCTCTCTGTTCTTTTGTTAAACTACGGTTATCCACAAATTTGCCAATATATATGTATATGCAAGTAAAAGCTTACATGCTGCTAGATTACTTTCACCTTGGCAGAGGTGTGGGCCCCCCAAAAAGTATCCCAAATATGGGAATATGGAGATGCAGAAGAAGAAGCAGTACCATTGGTTGCTCTCAACGCTCTTGCAACGTGTTAAGCACTTTGTACTAAACTGCCATTTTTAATCAATGAATCCAATAGCTTTCTAGTGCTAATTGGAATTGCACGAATCAAATCCACCTCTTCTACAAAAAAATAAGTTACAAAGTGGACAACCGTAGGTTTACAAAATGTGGATCGTCTGTGTGTGTGTATATATATATTTCCTTGTTTTCCATCACTTATTTTGTACTTGCTTTTAAGTATGGATTCTCTCTTTTTGTTTTAATAAGTATGTTTTTTGTGTCAGACATGCCCAATCATGTCTTTCAAGGGGATAATATAATACG
Source organism: Prunus persica (assembly GCF_000346465.2). Classification (NCBI taxonomy): domain Eukaryota; kingdom Viridiplantae; phylum Streptophyta; class Magnoliopsida; order Rosales; family Rosaceae; genus Prunus; species Prunus persica. The sequence continues at coordinate 1,942,471 of NC_034013.1, read as the reverse complement.
GAAAGCACATAAGTCTAGCCAAGCAGCTACTAGAATCAGGCTACTGACCAGTCCAGCCGAGCCAAGCTAAACAGCCGAGCCAAACTGGATATCAGCGATCTCGAATTGGACAACAACAACCCCCCTCTCTCTAACATACTTGCACATGCTCCATTGAACATCCATGAGGTAAGTCCTTCATATCCCAATGCTTCTTAAAATACTGTTCAAATTGTGAAAAATTACCTTCATGAGCAAACAAAGGAATACCACCACACAAGTTCTCACCAGAAGGCAAGGTGAAATATGCCATTGTTGATTATGTCTCCACACACAGATTGTCTCCTCACGCTAAAACAATTTTCAATCAGATGGAAGGAATTCAAATTCCTAATAGAATGGAAGAAGCTTTGCAAGACCCAAAATAGGTGGAAGTAATGAATATGGAGATGGAGGCCTTACAGAAGAATAGAACACGCGAGATAGTTCTGCAACCTGAAGGAAAGAAACTTGTTAGATGTCGATGGGTGTATACAGTTAAACACGAAGCTGATGACACGATAGATAGATATAAAACAAGACTTATGGCCAAAGGGTTTACGCATACATATAGAGTCGATTATCAGGATACGTTTGCACCGGTGGTAAAAATAAATATGGTGCGAGTTCTATTGTCCTTAGCAGCTAATTTAGATTGGCCTCTCAAGTAATTCAATGTGAAGAATGCCTTTCTTCATGGACATCTAGAAGAAGAAGTGTACATAGACATGCCACCTAGCTATAGGTTGTCTAATAATAGTTGGAAGGTGTGTAGGCTTTAAAAGGCCCTTTATGGATTGAAGCAGTTTCCGCGAGCATGGTTTGGGTGGTTCACTGAAGCAATGAAGAAGTATGGATATCATCAAGGTAACTCAAATCATACCTTATTGATCAAACGTAGGGATGGTAAGATTAGTTTGTTGATAACATATTCAATGATATAGTAGTTACTGATGATGATATTGTTGAAATAGGTAAATTACAGAAGTACTTAGCCTTAGAGTTTGAGATGAAGGACTTGGGGGCTTTGAAGTATTTTGGGAATCGAAGTAACTCGCTCTACTACTAGTATTTGTCTCTTTCAAAGGAAGTATGTTCTAAACCTATTAACAGAAACTGGTATGTTAGGATGTGCATCAGCCGAAACCCCTATTGTGCGGAATCATCAACTAGCAATCTATCATGATCAAAGTGCCAACCAACAAGGAGAGATACCAGAGGTTAGTGGGAAGACTAATTTATCTTTCACACACTATATCAGATATCACATATGCAGTTAGTGTTGCTAGCCAGTTCATGCATTCTGCTAGTGAGGATCACTTAGCAGCAATTATGAGGATTTTCAGTTATTTGAAGAAAGCACCAGGCCGAGGTTTGATATTCAGAAAACTAGGACATTTGGATGTCAAGGGTTATACAAATGCAGATTGGGCAAGTAATATAACAGATAAACGTTCTACATCAGGTTACTTCACTTTCATTGGGGGTAATATGGTTACATGGCGAAGTAAAAAGCAGAATGTAGTGGCTCGATCTTCAACTGAGGCAAAATACAGGGGCATAGGACATGGAGTTTTCGAGCTTTATTGGCTAAGGATACTCATGTCCAAAATTTGTTTTCCACCAAAGAAAGTCATTGAGCTTTACTGTGACAACCAAGCTGCGAGAGAGATAGCAAATAATCCAGTTCAACATGATAGAACTAAGCATGTTGAAGTCGATAGGCATTATATCAAGGAGAAACTGGTAGATAAGCTAATCAATATACCATTGTAATGTCAGAAGAGTAGATGGCAGATGTCTTTACGCACGTGGTGTTAGCAAAGGTTTTTCATAAATCACTTGACAAGTTGGGCATAGGAGATATCCATGCACCAACTTGAGGGGTAATATTGGCGTGAGCCATAATTCAGGAATTCCGTGATCCCTGATTTCTTGGAGTAATTCATGTTACCTGTATAATTCGAATAGTTACCTAGTTAGGATTCCTTGTAATTAGCTAATTACTTTTCCTTGTAAGAAAAGTCAACTTGTACTTGTATATATATCCTCCTCTTAGAGAAGTATAATATCATTCACAATTATTCAATCCTTCTATGTTTAGTTTGAGGAAGGTAAGTGTCTACCCATATAATATGAACTCATTTGTACGCGTGGATTTCAATTATGGTTCACAAACACCAAATTATGTTTTATTTTTCCCCGAATTACAGCACATTGCCAATTAGATTGCAATTTATTTTTATGTTGACACAAACCTTGCATCTAGTTCTTATGTTACATTCCAAAATTCATTGACACCATACACTAAGCGATCTGACATTTGATGAATTTTTTACATCCTTGACGTGATCCTAGCTGATTTATTGTCATAAATATCCTTCAGAGGCTCCAGAGTCATCCTCTCGAGCTCCTGCTGAAATCTCTCCATGTCCGATAATGGCAAGCATATTGGTACCAATACCCCATTTTCATCTTTGTATTTGAGAAAGGAAGAAGAGCCAAAGCCACTCAGGCCTGTGAATACATATATTCTAACTTCTTGAAGCTAAAACCTGCATGAATATGGAGATTCACCATTTTCAAAGACAATGAATTCCATTATTACAAGATTATATCTATAGTCCCCTATTTCTTCCTCAGTTTTCAATTTGTTTGTTAAATGAATTTTTTTAATTCTGTAATCCTTCAACATTTAATTGTGTCACATTGCTGAAGAGAAAAGTATACATTTCACCCGATTTTTCTCATCACTAATTAATTTGTACAATCTTTTCAAGAAGGCAGACCCACATGTGGTCCATTTTAAGGATGCCACCTCTAGAAACAGACATGCTACAATTATTGGTCTTATTTGGGACCAACAGACACCATAAAATTATTGGTCTTACGGATGCCACCGCGTGTGAATGTGGTTTCGATTAGTGATTCAAATTATTCTTCAATTTCTCATGCATTTTGAATGATTCACGTTCTTCATTCCTTTTTCATTAAGTGCTATTATTTCCATTTCCTATCCTATTTTCCTACTCATTTTATTTTTAAAATTTTAAATACAAATTAATGCCTTTGTAAAATTACTTCTATGGACCCTCAATTTCTCTCTCCTCCTCTCTATATGTAGAGAGCCACCAAACTCAAATAGAGAGTTGTCCACAATAGAGAGCTTAATAGCAAATCTACTGAAGTTGCGTTTTTCCCTCATTCTAGCCAAAATGGTTAAGAATCAGAGTATAGCAACTCTGTTGGAGATGCTCTTAGTACTCTTCAAATTTAACCCCACCTGCTATCCTATACATTTCAAAATACATTTCAAGAGAATACTAGAACGCTCTGATGTTATTGAATGAGAAGTTGGAGTACTACAAACATGATCACTTGAATGTGAAGTTCCATGACTGCAAAACGAACACCACCAAAGATGTTAAATCCAAAGTACAGCAGATGATCCAACTTCAAGACTGACATAAACGAACAAGATTACTCCATGAAAAACCTACAATGCAAGAAAAAAAAATTCATAGATCATTCTTGCAAAAATTCAGATAATTTGAAAATCATTAAGGCATCTGATTGAGACCAACAAAATCAATGAACACGATGCTTCAAGAAATCCTCAAATTTCAATAATTTAATTGAATGGTCAAATCATATAGGATTCAAGTGATTTTAATTGAATCTCTCTCTCTCTCTCTATATATAATACACACGCATAGATGTCTTCCAGGTTTTTTTTTTTCTTGGGTTTTCCAAAGCAATTTTTATGGAGTTTCAATATACTTAGGTGTGAGTATACTTGTTGTGGAGATGTGAGTTTCTTTTCCCTTTTTCTGTAACCTTTTAGATAGGTACTTTTTACTTTAAGTATGAGTTTAAAGATGCATACCAAAGGTATTATATTAGTTTAATTGCCTAGACTAAAGGCAGTTTACGCGTATAATTATTTGGACAAGAGCTGGCTTTTCGGTTTAATTACCTACACTAGACCTAGACTAAAGTTGGTTTATGGGTTTAGTTACCTGCACAAGAGGTGTATGCATAGGTACCTTACCTATTGTTAAGGTATGAAGTTTCCATGAACTCCGATTAAAAAAATTAGGTTGGTATACTTGGGAAAGAGACATCTTTATGATTTTTGGCATAGTGTTGTGTTATTTGTAAGCGGAGATGTGATTTAAGGGATGTGTCTGGTGTATATTACATTTCTATTCAAAGGATATGTTCTAAATCTCATATCCAATAAAATTTAAATCAAATCTAATAATTAATGTCCTACAAATCAATAACTTACCAGTTCTACAAATTCATAATTTACCTTCTTAATGCATAATTGGAACAACAAAATGATTTTTAAAAAATTAAAAAAAATTAAATTTGAATATCCATAAATAAAAAAAGGCATGTGGTCAAAGGACTTAGATCAACAACTTATGCGTGGGTTGCACCCAACATCTCTTATTTTGACATCGATCCGATACCAGTCGAACCCAAGACCTGTTGAGCTTTGAATGTAATTCCAAGCCAACAGGTTACAAAGGATGCTGGTCTTTTATTAGAATTGGACTGATGCGAAATTTTCTTAAAACAAAAAAAACAAAAAAACAAAAAACTGACTCCAAATGCAAAGAGGCATATAGAGGAAAACAAACCCACTCTACCATAGAAATGATAGCCCACACAACACAAGACAACTAGACTTAATCACACACACATAATCCTTGCGTCTTATTTAGATACATCATCGACGTGCTCCAATATCATCCTCTTGAGCTCCTGCTCAAACCTCTCCAAACACATTCTTGGCAAGCATATGGGCACCAAAATTCTAAATTCCTCTTCTTGGTTGTTTTCTCGGACATAGAAGCTGATCACATGGACTGCCCTCGCAAGTCCAGCATATACTGGTCTTCCCCACCCAACATCAAACTCTCCCAAACCAGTGTGTCTATTATCAGAAACTATAAACACATTCCAAGCCATTGGAGGCGGAGGCCGTCCTCTGATCACCAAAAAATGGGCCAGTGATTGCATGTATTCTTTACCCATCTGAGCTTTGTTCTTCCTCACCAACTCCACACCATATCCCAGTGGACTTGCACACACAAGTTCTACCGTTGAAACGATAGTCGGGACACCCAATGCATTGCCGTAGAATCCCAAGGGGAGACATAGGTCATCCATGCGCTTCCCGCGGGCGTTGATGATGCAGGAAAGGCGAACAGTGTCTTTTGGATTCAGTCTCAGTGAAAGCGTTCGACACTTCCAGATGCAGGCTGTTATGAGCTCAAATGAGGAGCAAGTGGAAAGGTGGGGTGGAAGATGTTTCCTGAGGGCTGTAATCTGCTGTGGACCGAAATAAAAGGATCGTTGGGCCATGTCTGATTGGTCTATAATGAAGGAGCCTTGTGAATCAAGCAATTGCTCATATTCGTAATGCGGAAGTGTAATTGTCGGTGGATCTATGGCATTGAGGAGCTCTTGTGCCCACAGTGGTGGAATTGATGGTGAATCTGCTCCTTTGGCCATCTCCCCAATTGCGTTCAAGAATTGGGCCAACCCTACTGCGTCACATTCACATATTGTGTGGTTTACCCGCAATCCAAGGATGAAGCCTCCACATGTTAGGCGCGTTACCTACATTAATAATTGCAACTACTTTTTTAGTTAATTCTATCTTCATCAAGAATGAATATAATCATTCTGTGAAGAAACAAAAAAGGGTTCCTCAGATATAGGACCTTGCAACTCCTGGATCCTAGATATTAACTCATCTATTTTTAAAATTTTACTTAAAACCCAAATTTAAAATATGTTGCAATGTAAGATAGGGGAGATTCTCGAATAAGTATTTTATGTGAAGGATTGATTATATATTTGGATAATATTGCATGTATGTTACATATTTAATCTACTAATACATCTAATGAATTGACGCAGCACAAGCAACAAAGGTTTCAAGCGAAACCTTGAGTAACAATAAAAACTGGATTCCACCAGAAAATTAAGAGAAGCTCTCTTGGAATAATGTTATTAAAAACTGAGTTGCTAGAAACGTTAGACAAACCTGTCTAAATACACAATTCTCAACAACCCTCAACCCTTCAACTACTAGGGGAGTTATTACATAAAACTGAAAAACAGGATTAATTTGGAGTCTTAATAACGTAACTCCTAAACTGTCCAAAATAGAATTTATTGGAAAATTAACTACCAAACTTTAACTGCAGTTTTGGAAGGCCAAACGACCTCAGAATGCCAAAATCCATCATATGTCACAGCCAAGCTGTGTGTTACACTCGTGGCGTCGTTCCCTTTCCAAAATGGTATTTTGCGTCCTAATCGGAGCTTGGACGACAAAACTGTATATTCCCACTACGTCCTTTTTCTAGCTCAACCGCGATAAAATCTGCCATCTGTTCTACATCATGAATGCAATCCAACGGCCGAACTAAGAAATATGTAACCAATCCTTAACTTAAATACATATTGCAAAACCTATATTATATGACAAATATGTCCGAGTATTATAAATTAATTACAACATATGCCATGTATCTGCATATTTTATTATAATTATTTTTAAGTGTGTCATTAACTCTCCCTAATTTGTAATTAATACTCCCTATTTCTAGCATATCAATAGCTCCTCGTCTCTTTTTATTTGGGCACTCCCTTTAATGTTCGTTTTCAATCCCTAAAATTTCCATCAATAAAAAATCTCTAAATTATTTAATATACGACCTACAAATTTCCACTTGAGTTAATAAAGTAGACTGGAATTTGTTTCCACAGTTGTAGGATTTTATACTTTGTTTCCATGATAATAGGCTCAATCCAAATGTTAATTAATTCAAAGTATACAAGCCTCTCTGTTCGTGAATTTTTACCTAATGCACTGCTATTATTCAGATAAAAAAATGGGTATGTCATCTATATATATAACGGTGAAACAGTCAAAATACCAGAAAATACCCTTAGTTACTATAAATATTAAGACTTAAAATTATTAATTAAATGAGAAATTATCAATATATACTTTTTTGTTATAAAACTAGAGGGAGAAAATGTAGAGAGAAGTGATATGCTAAAGACAAAGTTTCATCATGTTTATTCCCACTAAATCTTTAGTAAAACCACCTATTTATAGGCTTACAAGATAGGAGATTGAATACCATCATTTACAATATACCTATAGGTTACAAGCATTAATTACAAATACTTAGTGCATAGGTTACATAAAATCCAACGGTGGAATATTAAGAGGTATGGTGGTCATCCACCAACTCATGCATTTACAACACTCCCCTTTGGATGTCCACCATACAATGACATTGTTTCCTCATTAAAAACCTTGCTTGGAAAACCCAGTGGGACAAAACCAAAGCGAAGGGAAAAAGAGTGAAACTTTCTTCTGAATCATTGATATGGTGATGGATGAGCTTATATTGCCTCGTTAAAACCTTGCTAGGAAAAACCTAGTGGGACAAAAACCTAGTCGAAGGGAAAAAGAGTACAACGCGCATCTGCCTTGAATGTAGTAGAATTGGGATGCTCCCCCTGATTGATATCTCCCCCTGATTAATATCTCTCCTTCTCTGATTTGAGCAATACAAGCAACATTGTCTTCATACATGATCATCTATCACACTATTCAACCTGCTTTTCACTTTTCAAATGATTGAAATCTTTAGGAGTATCAACAACTAATTTAGTAGTTAGAATATGTTACAACAATATCAAATTTGAATTCAAAATACTCAAACTCTTAGTGTTAACTCTTAATTAAGAATAGTGTGGTACTTTATATCTTTCAAGAGGTTGCTTCATCCGATATATCTCAAATATTTCATGAGCTTTGAGGATTTCCATGTACCATATAGTCTTAATAAATATGCATTTAACACATACTATAAGTTTTGCGTTAAAGTAACAACCGCACTTATAGAAATGTGGATGCATTTACGATGAGATTGGAGACTAAAACCACATGTCTCTCCCAGAAAACCTTATGTCATATTAGTGATCTTATTTCACTTCACAACACTACTACAAAAAGTGAAAAAGACGACCAGAAAACAACGACGGTCTAAGTGAAAACCGTCGTGGTTTATAAAAAGACGACGGTTCTAAAAATACCGTCGTGTAATACAACCTTAGACAACTAAAAAATGGAGATTCAAATGGCTGTTCAAAAACAACGACGTACATAATTAAACAACCGACGTCTATTTGAAACAGATTTCCGCAGTGTAAAATCAATGCCAACAAAGAACGGCAGAAGTTATGAATCGACCGACGTAGAAAGTAAAGACGACGATTTCAATAAAAACGGCCGTTTTTACTCATAAAATAACACGACGAGGTTTTCGTATAAGACGCCGTATAATTACAAACAAATCCACGGCTTTAAAATACAAAATATCGCCGTATTAAATTAATTTACAACGACGGAAAATATAAATATATCGACGTCATTCTCGTATAGTTCTACGACGTTATCTTTAAATCGTACAATAAAATTTAACGTCGTATTTATTCATTTTATACGTCGTACCTTTAATTTTAACGGTCGTCTTAATAAGAATTTTTGTTAACAATTTTTTTCTTTGATTTTCTTATCCTACGGCGGTAGATCTACTTAATGACAAGAATTGAAATAACCACGACGGTTTATATAGAACACCGCCGACATAATCAGATTTGTCTGAGATCCCAAGGGTTACGAAATCTTACCAGATGGAACTCTGTTCCACATCATAATCTTAACAGATGACACAGATTTGCAAATATTGCGTCGTGTTAGTTTACAAATTTTAGAACATTAATTTCCCTGATTTTAAATTTCCTCGGGAAAGAAAAATCTATTTATCACGCTTTGGAATTGAAAACTAAAACTGAAAGAATACGGGAAAAAAAACTCTATTTATAATTTAAAAATAAAATCCACGTCGGTTGTAGTACACTTAACGACGTTTAACAAAATAATCTACGTCGGTAATTATAAATCTACCGCCATCTTAACTTAATATAGACGACGAGAAAAGACGACGGTAGAACAGAAAACCGCCGTTGTTTCAGTTTCTTTAACATATCTTTCTGCAGGACTTGTATAGTTCAAAGCATTGACAATGTCTTCATCATATCTCCCAGAAACTACTGATTCAATTGCTCATGCTTTAGAGGCCATCTGAAGCCATTTCTATTCTTTATCGCATTCTTGAAACCCATCTTCTTCTTCTGAAGCTCTACGGATAAAGGAAGAGGCTATCACAAATCCGACGGATCTTCTTAGGCAAGAAAATCAAGCAGAGGATCAGGCACATCTGATCTTCAGATTTCCCTGAGAAGCGAACTTTCCTTCGACAGCGAGTGGAGGCCAGGCTTGCATCTCTTTTGATGGAAAGCAAGGAGTATTCAGAAGCACTAAGTGTCCTATCAGGCTTGATCAAGGAAGTGAGAAGGCTAGTTGACAAGCTTCTTCTTGTGGACATATATTTGATGCGAGTAAGCTCAATTTCTCTTTGAGAAAACATCCAAATTATTGTCTTTGAGACATGAGAGACTGAGAGAGGAAGAACTTGGAACCTTAAATGTAAACCGAAAATGAATGAAAGCGACAAATTTATAGAATAAATTTTTAAAACCAACGGCGGTCCTTACAAAAAAACCGCCGTTTAAATTGTAAAATCAGCGTCGGTATTATCGACGTATATTACAGAAATCCACGTCGGTAAATTAATAAAAACGACGTGTTAAATAATCTACCATGACGCGAGTTATTACTTATGTACTTTAATTTTTGAGTTTACTACGACGGTACCTACAAACTACTGTCGTATTTATTTACCACGTCCGAAGTTAAATGTACCGTCGTATTTTGTAATTTATACGTCGTAGTTATATGTAACCGCCGTATTATTTTTTTGAAATGGTTTTATATGTAAGCAACTTTTCGTCTACTTGACTTACACATTAGTTGTTTTTATATTCTTATTTTATTTAAATCTGTCATCCAAAAAAGAAATTTTACATATTGAAGAATATTAATTTCCTTCGTTTTAAATTTCCTCCGGAAAAAAAACTCTATTTATAACGCACTGTAATTGAAAAATAAACTGAAAGGTCACGGGAAAAAAAATTCTATTCATAATTTAAAAATTAAAATCCACGTCGGTTATATTAAACCTAACGACGTTAAATGAAATGATTCCACGTCGAACGAAAAATATTGCGTCGTGTTAGTTAAAAACGACGTAGTTAAATGTAACCGCCGTATTATTTTTTTTGAAATGGTTTTATATGTAAGCAACTTTTCGACTTACACATGCACTGTTTCCAAACCCGATTAAAAATTTCAATCTCCTAGAGAAACCTTTTCGTCTTTTTTCCTTGTCAGAGCATTGTCAGAGTTTCTCATCGTCTTCCTCTCGTCTTCTTCGTCGTCTCTGAACTTAAACATCGATCATCTTCCTCTTGCTTTCATTGCACGCAAAAGGTAAGCTTTCATTTTCACTATTTTGGTTACTGTTTTGCATGCTCATACGTTTTTTGTTTGAAAAATCTTTTTACCTTTTTTCTGGCCAAAATCATTTTACTTCTTTCCAAGTTTGATAAAATATACAGACAAAGAGGGAAAGTTTCCAACTTTGAAGACAACTACCTCAACTAAATAAGACGACGGTAGACCACGACGGTTCGTCAGTTGTTCTAGCGTCGTCTGAAAATTGACAAAGTTGTTTTTAAAATAATAGTCTTTTTTTATATGCTTGTTTAATTGCAGGTTTGATTTCTCTGAACAATGGTTTTTGTTTTTCCCTTATTTGATAAAATATAAAGAAAAAGAAACTAGGGTTGGTATCTAATATAGACGACAAAATATCTTATTGTTTTACGTCGTGTGAATGTTAATACCACGACGGTGTATTACTATTGACGTCGTATGAACATAAATACCACGACGTTATATAAATAATAGTTTTACCACGACGGTGTATTACTATTGACGTCGTGTGAACATATATACCACGACGTTATATAAATAATGGTTTTAAACATTTATTACGTCTGAGATTATTTCATTGCGTCGTCTAAAATCATATCATACGTCGTATTTTTTTAATACCGTCGTTTGTGTTCTTAATGTTTTCCTGAAATATTTTCACTTGCAGTTTTGTCTGTTAAAATGGTTTCTCAACAACAAACTAAGGATTCTGGCTCCAAGAAGCTTGGAATGGTAGCTCCTCAAGACAAGTCTTCGAAGGAGATGAAGTCTTCGAAGAAGATGAAGTTTGCTTCATCATCTGCTGAGACAGAACCAACCAGCCAGACAACAATCTCTGATGATTCAAAGACTGGTCGAGGTATGAGCACAATGCCTTGTGTTGTGAAGAGAAAGCTTCAGAAACTGAGGCCAATTGTTGAGTACAATAAAAGGGGGAAAGGTGTTGGCCAAGCACATATTGAGATGCAGTCGTATATTGGTGTGTTGGCACGCTCCAGGATCCCACTTGTGGACAAGAAATGGTCCCAAATCCCCAAGGATATAAAGGAGCAGATTTGGGAAGCAGTTGACATGGCTTTTGTCGTAGGCCAAGGGGGCAAGACCTCTGTTTTAGCTTCTGCTTCCAAGAAATGGAAGGATTTCAAGTCTACACTAACGAGGCGTTATATCCTTCCATACACCAATGACAGGGAGAAATTAAGCCAACCCCCTGAAACATATAAATTCATAGAGAAAGCACAATGGGATGCCTTTGTAGCTTCAAGGCTATCCAAAGATTTTGAGTCTGTGCATTCTCAACATGCACAGATTAGGGAGAAACTCGAGTACAATCATCGATTGTCTCGAAAAGGATATGCTGGATTGGAGGATCAATTGGAGGAAACCATGCCTGGGGTAGAAATTGATCGATCTACCTTATGGAAGAGAGCTAGACAGGACAAACATGGTAACATCCCTGATCCAAAGGTGGCAGAGAAAGCAAAATTAATTGTAAGCCTACTATCACTCTGTTTTAAATTTTTATTAAACTGTGAATTATTCTTATTACGTCGTATGTTATATTTTCCGTCGTGTGAATGATATTACCACGTCGAGAAGTTTTTAAAAACGTCGTTAAAGGTCTAAATAGGAATCACTACTATGTTTTCTGTAATTATAGCATAAGACGTCGGTGGTTCATTTTGGCGTCGTTTGAATGATATTACCACGTCGAAACTTTTTTAAAAACGTCGTTAACGGTCTAAATAGGAATCACTACTCTGTTTTCTTTAATTATAGCATAAGACGTCGGTTGTTTATTCATTTCGTCGTTTTAAATAAATAACCACGTCGGTATAACTACCGTCGTGATAAGTTATAATAACGTCGGTTTATACGTTATTGCGTCGTGTGAAATTATATAATACGTCGTTTGTACATAAATAACCGTCGTGTGTTTTTTTGTTTATTTTTTTTTAGGATGAATTGCAGAAACAATCTCGGAAGGCAAAGTCAGAGTAGATGGCAGCAATGATGTGCTGACCATGGCTTTGGGCCCCGAGCATCCTGGCAGAGTGAGGGGAGTTGGTGCTGGTGTTTCCCCAAGGCAATATTTCAATTTGCCCAAACCACAGAGGGTGAGCTTTGACGACCGTTTGAAGGACAGTTTAAGAGTTCTCCTTCAAGAAGAGACTAAAAAGATGGAGGCTAAGGCAAGGGAAGAGGCCTTAAGGATGGAGGCTAGGACAAAACAATTGGTAGAGGCTGAGAGGGAGCATTTCCTGAGTCAGCTTTCCCAATTAATTCCCAATTTTGATCCAAGCATGCTTAAACCAAGAATTAGCCAAAGCCCCAAAAATCCAATGTCTGACAAAGCTAGCTGCTCTGGAGGTGATGTGAGATCCCTACATTTGGAGGATGATACTGCCAAAATGGGGAAACATCAGCCAGATGAAGAGAAGGAAGAAGAAAAAAAAGATGAAGAGAAGGAAGAAGAAAAGGAGAAAGAAGATGAAGAAAAGCATGACGACAAGGTATGTTTACATAACTTTGCCTTTTTTATTTGTTTTTCAAAATTTCAGACGTCGATATTTTTATTTAATCCGTCGTTTGTTTAAAACTTAGACGGCGGACTTTTTTTAAGACGTAATAAAATATTTAAACGACGGTTTTTGCACCGTCGTTTAAATGGTTTCAGACGACGCTTTATTCATAAAACCGTCGTCTTTATTGAATTACCACGACAGTTTTTTTACCGTCGTTTAAATACTTTTAAGACGACGTTTTATTCCTTAAACCGTCGTCTTTATTGAATTACCACGTCATTTTTTTTATTTCTTTAAACAGATTTTTGAAGTTGGTGCTTATTCAAATATGGAGGCGCCATCTTCTTTAAAAACCCTTTGTCGTTTTGTGGAAACGACACTCCTGCCTGAGGATAAGACACTCCAATTTACAATTGATAAAGAGGTGTTTGGTGGTGAGCGCGATACCTTCCTCCTGCCAGAAGATATTACACAATTTGCAGGCATGGAAGAAATTGGAGCTACTGTATTGGCTGTATATATGAGGTTTGTACTTCTAAAATAATACCTCGTTGGTTTATATATTGCGTCGTCTTAACTAACTAACCACGTCGTCTTAACTAACTACCGTCGTGATAAATATATTATAACGTCCTCATCTATTTCAGTACCTCGTGTGAAATATTATAATACGTCGTTTTTTTATACATAACCGTCGTGTTTGTTTGTGCTGACTTGTTTATATTATTTTATGTATTTAGGTACTTACACGATGTTTTGAAACAAGCCAATATGTGCAGCATGGTTGGCTTTATCGACCCTGCTACAGTTAGTGCCAACTCTGGCACAATAACTGAAAGATCACAACTGGTAGCAGCTCGACTTCAGAAGACAGACGGTGAACAGATTTTCATGATGCCTTACAATCCAGGGTTAGTCTCCTTAGGATTTTGTTTTTATGATTTTCAATAAATGACAGCTTATAAACTAACCACGTCGGTGTTTTATTTTATTTAGTCGTTTGAAACTACTAACCATGTCGGTATTTATTTATCGTCGTGATAAATATATAATGTCGTCGTTATCTACTTTATTTCGTCGTGTGAAATACTATAATACGTCGTTTTTGTAAATAACCGTCGTTTTTATATTAATTTTGTGCAGCCGTCATTGGATCTTGTTGATTGTAAGAGCAAAGAAGGAGACCGTCTATTTTCTGGATCCTCTGCCAGGTCATCGTGTGGTCGACGAAGAGGCGAAAAATATCGTGAACAGTGCTTTAAAAATATATAATACCCACATAGCCCGAGCAGGACGTAAAAATGTAATTTGGAAAACTCTCTCAGGCACACCAAAGCAACCCAGCAATGTCGAATGCGGGTATTATGTGATGCGCTTCATGAGGGACATCATCATGGATCCTTCCTTGGGGTTTGAGAATAAGGTAAGAAGAAATTACCTTCATACATTTCACGTCGTTTTTTGTATTATCAACGACGGTCATGTAAAATTAACGTCGTTGAATGGATATACTACGTCGGTTATGAAAAATATCGTCGTCTGTGATTGAATTTCTTTTTATTTATAAACCCTAATAGTCATTGTTTATGCAGTATGCCAAGGGAAACCAGGAAGCTTCATACCCCCAAGAAGCCATTGATGAAGTCCGGAATGAATGGGCAGAGTTTGTTTTCCAAATTATTAAACAGGGCAATTATTGAACACTTGATATTTATGTATAATGTACAAATTTTCTCTATAATATGTAATGTAAAAATTTGTTGAGGTTTTCTTAAATTAAAAAAAAAACAAACATACAAATTGCTTAACCGACGTGTAATACTTTTCCAACGACCTAATAAAGTCAAAAACCGTCGTATTTTGTTGTTTCGTGTTTTAAACAAATACGACGTAAAAATATAGTTAGACGACGTTCTTTGAACAATTGAGTCGTTTATGGTTTACAACATCTTCAATTTCTTAAGGGTTCAGGGTATCATCGACGACGTTTATGTAACGACAGCGGTTAAGTCGTGGAATATATATTTTACGTCGTATAGTTAAATAGCCGCCATGGTTTCTCATTTTAACGACTTAGTAGTCTATTACAATTTACAACGTCTACAATTTATTAACACCGACGTGGTTTGTTGTTGTGGTAAGAATATTTTATTATTTTTATATCAAAATATTCAAAATAAATTTAAAATAAATCAGAAAATTGAAAAGTCATCTCCTATGAAGTCATTGATATATTTTCTTCCACATAAACCTTGAAAAAATTCATTTTGAATAACAAAAATTTAAAATGACCATCCAAAACAAAATTGTTTTGATGAGTCATAAAATCACTTCTAGTTTTATGGTTTAGGGTTTAGAGTCTAGGGTTTAGAGATTAGGGTTGTTATTTATTGGGGTTTATTTTTAAAGTATAATTTTTGGGTAGTCCTAGGGTATATGTTAGGCTTTAAAACTATAAAACCTTTTATAAACTTACTTTTTTAAATTGTATAATTTAGTTTTATGGGTTTAGGGTATTAATTTTTAACGACGGCGGATGCTGTCGTGGAATACATATTTTAACGTCGTACAGAAAATCATACGACATGGTTTACGCTTTAAACGACGTCATTTTAATATGTAAGTCGG
>NC_034013.1:1922497-1925438 GCF_000346465.2 Prunus persica | reverse complement strand
TGGATTACATTATCTGTTATGTTGAATTGGGAATGGATTTAATTTTGTCGTATCTTTTAATCACCCTATGTTATGTTGAATTGGGAATGGATTTATTGTTTTCATGCTTGGTTTCATGTATATGTTGGTTTCTTGCTTGGTTTCATATATATGTTGTGTTCTTAATGGGTTTTGTGTTCTTGAAAATAAACTGAGACACGACGAATTTTAAGGCTTACGACGACGATTACACGACGGTTTTTTTAAACTACCGTCGTTGTATTACTTATACACGACGGTTTTTTCATAAACCGTCGTTTGTATTACTTATAATAGACGACGTCTGTTGAAAATCCGTCGTCTATATATGCCAAATACGTCTGTTTTTGTTTAAAACCCGTCGTCTCTGTTGTGTATTACTTGCGATTAGATCATTGTATAATCTGCTATAGTGATGGTCATTGCCTGTATTTTCACTTTATTATAGATAATAGGTTATAGTGTCGGAGATGGATAAGTCATGGATGCACTCGGATAGAAGATCGAAGGCATATGAATTTGGGGTGGAAGCATTTTTGAACTTTGCTGTAGAAAATCTTCTAACTACAACACATATCCGTTGTCCATGTGTTAAATGTGTTAATTTGAAGTTGTTTGGGGTTGGAATTATAAGGGATCACTTATACTTTAATGGAATTGACCAAAGCTATAAGAATTGGACATTTCACAGAGAACCTTGGGAAGCAACTACTAATGCTAGTAGAAATGTTGAAGAAGATGATGGCCATAGTAGGTACAGTTTTGTGTCTGAAGAAATTGATATGGATGATAATGATTTTGGTGATTTTGGTTCGGATCCGTATGAGTTTGCCAATGTGATTGGGGATGGAGATCAACCAGTGTACCCTGGTTGTAGAAAGTACACGAAGTTATCGGCATTAGTGAAGTTGTATAATTTGAAGGCAAAATATGGGATGAGTGATGTCTGTTTTACAGAATTATTGATACTTCAAGGCGATTTGCTTCCAGAAGGAAATACAATACCAACCTCCATGTATGAGGCTAAAAAGACTTTGTGTGCATTGGGGCTGAGTTATGAGAAAATGCACGCATGCCCCAATGATTGCATCTTGTATAGGAAGGAGTATGAGGATTCAACTAATTGTCCTACTTGTGGTATCTCAAGGTGGAAGGAAGGCAAAGATTCAATCTTGAAAGAGGGTGTGCCAGCGAAGGTGGTGTGGTATTTTCCCCCAATTCCAAGGTTTAAAAGGATGTTTCAATCACATGAGACAGCTAAGAGTTTGACTTGGTGGCATGCTGCTAGAAAATCAATTGACGGTCAGATGTCTCATCCGGCGGATTCCCCGTCTTGGAAACTTCTTGATGATAAATGGCCTGAGTTTGGTAATGAGCCGAGAAACTTGAGATTGGCTCTTTCATCTGATGGATTCAATCCCCACAGTTCTCTAAGTAGCAGATATAGTTGTTGGCCGGTTATCTTAGTTACATATAATCTCCCTCCATGGCTGTGCATGAAACGAAAGTTCATGATGTTAACCTTATTGATTTCCGGTCCTAAACAACCCGGAAATGATATAGACGTCTACTTGGAGCCTTTGATTGATGATTTAAAATCCTTGTGGGTTGGGATTAGAGGAGTGTATGATGCACATAATGGAGAATACTTTACACTCAGAGCTGCATTAATGTGGACAATTAATGATTTCCCCGCCTATGGAAACTTATCTGGTTGTGTTGTTAAAGGATATAAAGCTTGTCCAATATGCAGCGATGATACACCTAGTCACAGGTTGAAAAATGGCCACAAAATTTGTTACATTGGGCATAGAAAATGGTTACCAATCAATCATCCATATAGGAGGCAACGTGCAGCTTTTAATGGGAAACCTGAATATGGCATACCTCCCGAGCCATTAACCGGAGAAGAAGTGCTGCATATGGTTGAAAATGGTGACAGAGTTTGTTGGAAGAAGAAATCAATATTCTTTGATCTCGAGTATGCCCTAGATGTTATGCACATTGAGAAGAATGTTTGCGATAGTATCATTGGTACATTGCTGGAGATCCCTGGAAAAAATAAAGATGGGATTGCTGCTCGATTAGATTTATTGAACATGGGGGTCAAAACTGATTTGCAACCCGAGTATGGAGAAAGACGTACTCGTTTGCCTCCTGGGCCTTGGAATTTGTCAAGAGCAGAGAAGAGAGAGGTTTGCAATTCTTTCTATGGTATGAAGGTCCCTGAAGGTTATTCTTCAAATATTAAAAATCTTGTATCTTTACAAGATTCAAGACTTCTTGGCCTTAAATCACATGATTGTCATACCTTAATGCAACAATTGCTCCCTGTGGCAATTCGTTCTGTTTTGGAGAAGCCTGCAAGGTATGCAATAACTCGTTTTTGCTTCTTCTTCAATGCTATATGTGCAAAGACTGTTGATGTTTCCAAGCTAGATAAGTTGGAAGAAGATGTAGTAGTTACTCTGTGTTTGCTTGAGAAGTACTTTCCCCCTTCATTCTTTGATATCATGGTTCATCTAGTAGTACATCTTGTCAGAGAAGTTCGTCTATGTGGGCCAGTATATTTTAGGTGGATGTATCTGTTTGAAAGATATATGAAAGTGCTGAAGGGGTATGTTCAGAATCGTACTCGTCCCGAAGGTTGCATTGCTGAGCGGTATATAGCTGAAGAAGCGGTAGAGTTTTGTACTCAGCATTTATCTGATGTTAGTACAGTTGAGTGCCTTCAAGCCAAAAGATGGGACTTTCAAAGCCATTATCAGGTTGCACAGTGAGCGTAGTTGATCAGACCTGTTGAATCAAGCACATCTTATATGTCTTGAGATACGAGAGTCTACTTATAATCGAGTACGTATGAGCTTTATCTTTAGTTTCATTTAAATTATTCTATGTTATCTCTAATGTTTATCTTATATAT